>NW_027602031.1:30000-54294 GCF_053455715.1 Rhinoraja longicauda | reverse complement strand
AAATGGCCGCCACATGTGCTCGCTGTTTCTCTCGTCAAAATGGCCGCCACATGTGCTCGCTATTTGACACTATTTGACGCTATTTGTCCGATCCCTGGTGAGACCACACCTGGGAGTATTGTGTGCAGTTTTGGTCTCCTAATTTGAGTTTAGGAGCAAGGAGGTCCTTCTGCAGTTGTACAATACAATACAATACAATACAATATATCTTTATTGTCATTGTACAGGAGTAAAACAAGATTGGGAATGTGCCTCCCATACGATGCAATAAATGAATTAGCTAGTCAGTATTAATTTAAACAACCCAATGAAACAAATTAGAACAGTTTTAAAACAGAATAAAGTGCAAGTAGATGTTGAAAGACTGGAGCGACTAGGCTTGTATACACTGGAATTTAGAAGGATGAGAGGAGATCTTATCGAAACGTATAAGATTATTAAGGGGTTGGAAATGTTAGAGGCAGGAAACATGTTCCCAATGTTGGGGGAGTCCTGAACAAGGGGCCACTGTTTAAGAATAAGTAGTAGGCCATTTAGAACGGAGATGAGGAAAAAACCTTTTCAGTCGGAGAGTTGTGAATCTGTGGAATTCTCTGCCTCAGAAGGCAGTGGAGGCCAATTCTCTGAATGCATTCAAGAGAGAGCTAGATAGAGCTCTTAAGGATGGCGGAGTCAGGGCATATGGGGTGAAGGCAGGAACGGGGTATTGATTCGGTAGCCATGATCACATTGAATGGCGGTGTTGCCTCGAAGGGCCGAATGGCCTCCTCCTGCACCTATTGTCTACTGTCTATATGTACCGGTTCACTCTGCGATGTGACCATCCGACTCAGCAGGACCGGTTCATAGCAGCTATGGCCCTGGAGATGAAGCTGTTCCTGAGTCTGGAGGTGCGTGCGTAGAAGGCCTTGTATCGTCTGCCCGATGGTGGAGGTCCCCAACAGACTGTTGCAGGGGTGTGAGGAGTCTTTGCGGATGCTGGTGGCTTTTCTGAGGCATCGTGTGTTGTAGATGCCCTCCAAGGCTGGTAGCTCTGTTCCGATGGTCCTCTGAGCTCTATGGACTACCCGCTGAAGAGCTTTCCTTTCTGCCTCCGTGCAGCTGAGGTACCACACAGGGATGCCATGCGTTAGGATCCTCTCTATGGTGCAGCGGTAGAAGGTCGTCAGCAGCTGTTGGGGCAGACCGGACTTCTTCAGTGTTCTCAGGTAGAACAGTCGTTCTTGACCAGCGCAGTGGTGTTATTGGACCATGTTAGGTCCTCCGAAATGTGGGTGCCCAGAAACTTGAAGCTGGACACTCTCGCCACACTGATAAAGGTCGGGGCGTATTCCCCGTTGTGTGACCTACGGAAGTTGATGATTAGCTCCTTGGATTTGGTGGTATTTAGGGGCAGTTTGTTATCCGAGCGCCAGTCCGCCAGGTTCTGTAGTGTGTTTCATCACCTTTGGTGATCAGCCCGATCACCGTTGTGTCGTCTGCAAACTTGACAATGGTGTTGGTGTCAAATGCAGGAACACAGTCGTGTGTGAAGAGGGAGTAGAGCATTGGGCTCAGGACACAGCCCTGTGGTGTGCCGGTACTCAGGGCGATAGTGGAGGACAGGTGCGGGCCCATTCTCACTGCCTGCGGTCGATCCAGCAGGAAGTCCAGGATCCAGTCGCATAACGACGACCTGGTGGAGTTTGGTGATGAGTTTGGTGGGGATGACCGTGTTTGAAGGCAAAGCTATAGTCAAGTCAAGTCAAGTCAATTTTATTTGTATAGCACATTTAAAAACAACCCACGTTGACCAAAGTGCTGTACATTTGATAAGGTTCCAATAGAAAAAAAATGAAAACATACAGTAGCACGCAAACAGTTCACAGCGCCTCCTCAATGAGCCTCAAACGCTAGGGAGTAGAAATATGTTTTGAGCCTGGACTTAAAGGAGTCGATGGAGGCGGCAGTTCTGATGGGGAGAGGGATGCTGTTCCACAGTCTAGGAGCTGCAACCGCAAAAGCGCGGTCACCCCTGAGTTTAAGCCTAGACCGCGGGATAGTGAATAGCCCCAAGTCGGCCGATCTGAGGGACCTGGAGTTAGAGAGGGGGGTTAGAAGATTTTTGATGTGGGGGGGGGGGAATGTCCATTTAGGGCTTTATACGTGAATAGGAGGAGCTTGAAGTTGATTCTGTACCGTACAGGGAGCCAGTGGAGAGAGGCCAGGATCGGGGTGATGTGGTCCCTTTTACGGGTACCCGTCAGGAGTCTCGCTGCGGCGTTTTGGACCAGTTGCAGGCGGGACAGGGAAGATTGGCTGATCCCAGTGTATAGGGAGTTGCAGTAGTCTAGGCGGGAGGAAATGAAAGCGTGAATGATTTTTTCTGTGTCGTCGAATTGGAGGAAAGGTTTGATTTTAGCTATGGTTCGAAGTTGGAAGAAGCTGGCTTTTACCACAGCGTTGACTTGCTTATCAAATTTTAATGCAGAGTCAAATATCATGCCGAGGTTTTTGACATGCGTTTTGACTAGGCAGGATAGGCTTCCAAGACTGCCTGTTATCAATTTGATGGAGTCGGGGGGGCCGAATAGGATGACCTCAGACTTGCTCTCATTTAATTGGAGGAAGTTCTGTGCCATCCAACATTTTATGTCCTGAAGGCAGTGTGAGAGGCTGTTTAAATTTGACTGGTTGTTGGGTTTCAGGGGGAGGTAAAGCTGAGTGTCATCGGCATAGCAGTGGAAAGAAATGCCGTGCCTTTGAATGATTTGGCCAAGGGGGAGCATGTATAGAGAGAAGAGAATGGGGCCTAGGATGGAGCCTTGTGGAACTCCGCAGGAGAGGCTAGCTGGAGCAGAGGAATAACTGCCTATGTTGATGGCGAAACTCCTATCTTTGAGGTACGAAGCGAACCAGCTCAGGGCAGTGCCACCAATGCCAACCGCGTACCGGAGATGGTCAGTAAGGATGGTGTGGTCCACTGTATCGAACGCTGCGCTGAGGTCGAGAAGGAGCAGGATTGCGCAGTCGCCGGTGTCGATGGCGAGAAGCAGTCAATGAGTAGCATCCTCACGTACGTGCCCTGTCTCTCCAGGTGAGTCAGGACAGTGTGAAGACCCAGAGAGATGGCGTCCTCTGTGGATCTGTTTGCCCTATGTGCACATTGATGCGAGTCCAGTGAGTCAGGGGTGCTGGATTTGATGTGTGAGAGGAACAGCCTTTCAAAACACTTCATGACCTCCGGAGTTTGGGCAACCGGGCGATAGTCGTTCAGGTTGGTGATCTTTGCTTTTTTCGGCACCGGCACTATGGTAGACGACTTCAGGCACTTGGGGACTGTAGCCAGAGATAACAACAGGTTAAAATCCTGGTGAATACCTCAGCCAACTGTTCAGCACAGTCCCTAAGTAACCCTTCCTTGAACTCCATCCGAGCCTGCGGCCTTGTGTGGCTTGACCGTTCGCGGAGTGAGACCGCACCTGGAGTACTGTGTGCAGCTTTGGTCTCCAGATTTGAGGAAGGACGTCCTTGCTATTGAGGGCGTGCAGCGTAGGTTCACCAGGTTAATCCCCGGAATGGCGGGACTGTCGTATGTTGAAAGACTGGAGCGACTGCAGACTGCAAATTTGCCGATGATACAAAGCTGGGTGGTAGTATGAACTGTGAAGAAAATGCTATGAGGTTGCAGGGTGACTTGGACAGGTTGTATGAGTGGGCGGGTGCATGGCAGATGCAGTTTAATGTGGATAAGTGTGAGGTTATCCACTTTGGTGGTAAGAATAGGAAGGCAGAATATTATCTGAATAGTGTCAAGTTAGGAACAGGGGATGTACAACGAGATCTGGGTGTCCTAGTGCATCAGTCACTGAAAGGAAGCATGCAGGTACAGCAGGCAGTGAAGAAAGCCAATGACATGTTGGCCTTCATAACAAGAGGAGTTGAGTATAAGAGCAAAAAGGTCCTTCTGCAGTTGTACAGGGCGCTAGTGAGACCATACCTGGAGTACTGTGTGCAGTTGTAGTCTCCTAGTTTGAGTATAGGAGCAAAGAGGTCCTTCTGCAGTTGTACAGGGTCCTAGTGAGACCGCACCTGGAGTACTGTGTGCAGTTTCTGTCTCCAAATTTGAGGAAGGATATTCCTGCTATTGTGGGCGTGCAGCGTAGGTTCACCAGGTTAATTCCCGGAATGGCGGGACTGTCGGATGTTGAAAGACTGGAGCGACTAGGCTTGTACACACTGGAATTTAGAAGGCTCTTATCGAAACGTATAAGATTATAAAGGGGTTGGACACGTGAGAGGCAGGAAACATGTTCCCAATGTTGGGGGAGTCCAAAACAAGGGGCCACACAGTTTAAGAATAAGGGGTCGGCCATTTAGAACGGAGATGAGGAAAAACTTTTCCAGTCATTTCGTCGTGAATCTGTGGGACTCTCTGCCGCAGAAGGCAGTGGAGGCCAATGCTCCGGATGCACTCAAGAGAGAGCTAGATAGAGCTCTTAAGGATAGCGGAGTCAGGGGGGTATGGGGAGAAGGCAGGAACGGGGTACTGATTGAGAATGATCAGCCACGATCACATTGAATGGCGGTGCGTACAGGCTCGAAGGGCCGATTGACCTTCTCTTGTACCTATTGTCTATTGTCTATTGATTGGGGAGAATCCAGCTTGTGGGCGTGAGGGGAATGGGAGGTATCCAGATTTGGGGAGTAGAGGAAGGGAGATAGCCAGCTGGGGAGTGTTAGCCTGCTGGGGTGGGATGTAGCCAGCTAGAGGGAGTAATGGATGCAAGGTAGCCAGTTTGGGGCAGTAAGGGGGAATGGGAGATAGCAAGCTTGGGGAGTGAGGGATGAGAGGGAGACAGCTTACGGGAGTAAGGGACTGGAGGTACCCAACTTAGCTCGGTAAGGGAAGGGAGGTAGCCAGGTTAGGGGGTAAGGGATGGGGGGTAACCAGCTTGGGGGAGTAAGCTGGAATGGGAGGAAGCAATCGGAGGAGGTGTAAGGGATGGGAGGTTATAAACTTGGGGAGGCCATTTTGTTGAGAGAAACAGCGAGCACATGTGGCGGCCATTTTGTTGGCAGAAACAGCGAGCACATGTGGCGGCCATTTTGTTGGCAGAAACAGCGAGCACATGTGGCCCTTCAAAAGCCCACAAATGGCTTCCTCCTGCACCTATCTTTCTATGCTTTCATGGGTTTACCGTGAAAAGCTGACGGGTGGAGAATTCCATCCCGGATCCACGGACCGATACACAGTGAGTGATAATTGGCCATGGAACACATTTAACTCAATTAAAAATTCTTGCATTTTATTAATGTGTGCTGATCTGAACGAAATCTCCGCTGTTCCAGGGAGGCGGATTGCCCATGGTTTGGGCAAACTGCGGTGACCGGTAATCAAACCCTGGCCGACTGCTCAGCAGGCAGCTGGTGTGCTGTGATCAATAACTGAAGAAAGCAGACGCACAACAGCATGTATTTTCCCCAGATTCCAGAGCAGCAATAGTGACGATCAGAGGCACCAAATTTAGAAAAGGAAATGCGGAAACTACCCACTGTGAGAAATTATCCCCAAATGATCAATTGATTGATTGGTGGGTAGCAGTTCTCGATCTGTACACGGGATGTCCCCATAACCCAAAAGCTGGAAGTTGGGCAACGCCGAGGAATTGTTCACCCGGGATGGAACTAGAATGAGAGTCAGCGCTTCAGTGTCTGAGGAACTAAAAATAGAACTTCGCACAGCTCGCAACAGTTGACAAAATGAATCTTTGATATAAAATATTATTTTCAAGCAAGTGCGGTTGGTTTCTAAATTATGCCCAACCGTGGAAAAGCAATAAGAGGCCAATTCGCGACTCATCCCCGGCTGTCTTCCAGTCACACAATCCCACTCTATTTATAGTTATAGAGTCAACCACCACAACGGAAACGTTTATGGAACAAGCCAATGGAATGTTGGCCTTCATAACAAGAGGAGTTGAGTATAGTAGCAAAGAGGTTCTTCTGCAGTTGTACAGGGCCCTAGTGAGACCGCACCTGGAGTACTGTGTGCAGTTTTGGTCTCCAAATTTGAGGAAGGATATTCTTGCTATTGAGGACGTGCAGCGTAGGTTTGCTAGGTTAATTCCCGGAATGGCGGGACTATCATATGTTGAAAGACTGCAGCGACATGGCTTGTATACACTGGAATTTAGAAGAATGAGAGGAGATTGTATCGAAACGTATAAGAGTATTAAGGGGTTAGACACGTTAGAGACAGGAAACATGTTCCCAATGTTGGGGGAGTCCAGAACCAGGGGCCACAGTTTAAGAATAAGGGGTAGGCCATTTAGAACTGAGATGTGGAATTCTCGGCCTCAGAAGGCAGTGGAGGCCAGTTCTCTGAATGCATTCAAGAGAGAGCTAGATAGAGCTCTTAAGGATAGCGGAGTCAGGGGGTATGGGGAGAAGGCAGGAACGGGGCACTGATTGAGAATGATCAGCCATGATCACATTGAATGGCGGCGCTGGCTCGAAGGGCCGAATGGCCTCCTCCTGCACCTATTGTCTATTGTCTATTGTCTATTGTCTATTGTCTATTGTCTTCCAGTCACACAATTCCACTCTATTTATATTTATAGAGTCAACCAGCACGACGGAAAACCTTATGGAACAAGCTGACTATGCCACGAAATAGTTCAGTTAGCTTAGTTCAGTAGGACTGAAGGCTGATAAATCCCCAGCGCCTGATGGTCTGCATCCCAGAGTACTCAAGGAGATGGCTCTAGAAATCGTGGACGTATGGGTGAACATTTTCCCATGTTCAATAGATTAAGGATGAGTTCCTGTGGATTGGAAGGGAGCGAATGTTAACGTATTTTTCAAGAAAATAGCGAGAGAGAAAACGGGGAATTATCGATCATCGGTGTTGGAAAAGATGGTGGAGTCAATTATTAAAGAGGTAATAACGGCGCATTTGGATAGCAGTAAAAGGATTGGTCCAAGTCAGCATGGATTTATGATGGGGAAATCCTGCTTGACTATCTTCTGAATTTTTTTCAGGATGTGACAAGTAAAATGGACGGAGAGCCAATGAATGTAGTGTATCTAGGCGTTCAGGAAGGCTTTGGTAAGTTCCCACACGGAGATTGGTGAGCAAGAATAGAGCACATGGTATTGGGTGTAGGGCATTGACATGGATAGATAATTGGTTTGCAGACAGGAAGCAAAGAGTAGGAATAAATGGGTCCCTTTCAGAATGGCAGGCACTGGCGAATGGAGTGCCGCAAGGCTCGATGCAGGGGCGCAACGATTTACCATATATATTAATGATTTGGATGATGGAATTAGAAGTAACACTGGCAAGTTTGCAGATGACACAAAGCTAGGTGGAGGTGTGAACTGTGAAGAGGATGTTAGGAGGTTGCAGGGTGACTTGGACAGGTTGAGTGAGTGGGCAGATGCAAGGCAGATGCAGTATGACGTAGATAAATGTGGGGTTATCCACTTTGCGGCGAAAACAAATAGGGAAATTATTATCTCAATGGTGTCAGATTCTGGAAAATGAAAGAACCAGGGGCCACTGTCTAAGAATAAAGGGGAGGCCATTTAAAACGGAGGTGCAAAAAAAAATCACCCAGATAGTTGTGACTTTGTGGAATTCTCTGCCACAGAAGATAGTGGAGGCCAATTCACTGGATGCATTTAAAAGTGAGTAGGAAAGAGCTCTTGGTGCTAGCGGAATCAAGGGATATGGGGAGAAGGCAGGCACGGGGTACAGATTGTGGATGATCAGCCATGATCACAATGAATGGTGATGCTGGCTCGAAGGGCCAAATGGCCACCTCCTGCACCTATTTATCTATGTTTCTATGTCTCTAATACCCGTTCACTATGTGTAGTCCATTTAATCGACCGGGGCAATTCACCGCAACCATCGTGTCGGCGGTCCACATACCACACAAAGCCAACACCAAGGTGGCAGCGGATGAATTATACTCGGTCATGAACTCTCTTTAAGAACCAAACCCTATGGTACTGTTTCTTCATTTGCGATGAACTCAACCAATCTAGCCTCAGGAATGCACAGGTAACTAAAATCAACAACTCTCTCTTTCCCCCAGCCCATCCCCCTCGGCAGGGCTTAAGCACGACCTAGTAAGTACGCCTACACGACCAGTAAGCATGCCTGCCGTTCCATTTGTCGCTATCCTTTGTCATCCGATCATCTATTGGTGGTGCTCCTGCTGGCATTCAGAAAGATTTAAGAACGAAGCACCAACGAAAAGAGCAACACAGCAGTGGTCTGAGGAGACCGGGTGTCTCCATTAGGTCTGCCCTCGGTCGATAGACAATAGACAATAGACAATAGGTGCAGGAGTAGGCCATTCAGCCCTTCGAGCAAGCACCGCCATTTAATGCGATCATGGCTGATCAATGAAGTTAAGCTATTTGCAGTTTCACAGAGCGAAGGCACAGTAATCGTTCCGATTGGATATGCGTTACGGAAGATTGAGTCGTAATATGAAGGCGAATTATCAGGAAATCAACTCAGTCGAAGTCCGGGCTGCATACAAAGACTGTGGCAAACGTCAATAATGATCAGTTAATGGACGACGAAACAAATCTCAAACAATATAAATCTTTCATTTCAAAGGTGAATACAGACGCTGTAATCTAGAATAAAGAGACATAACTCAGCGGGTCATGCAGCATCCGTAGAAGCAGCTTACGTAAGTTGAAGATTCGGGGCCATGAGACGGAGCAGAAGGCATCAATGATTAGAAAGTTGGAAAGTAAATGATGGGGCCGATCAATGGCAACATGTGAATGTTCCTGTGTAGCTTCGTGCATGGCTGGGGATCAGAGTGAAGATGTTCCGTCTGCCTGTACGGGAGGACTGGATGAAGCTCATGACGGAACAGATGGGGAGTGAAGAGAGAGGTTCCACTGAATGGAATAGACAGAGAGCGGGTGGTGAACAGAGTGGCGTCACTTGGTGTTAAATGTTATCTGTTCATGTTTGGATCTGTCCTCGTCTGGGGTGGGAATCTGCAATAAAGGGATCAGGAATATGCACTTCCGTTTGCAGGGCAACGGGTCAGGAATGGAAATTCCATCCCCGATGCAAAGACGACCTCACAGTGAATAATAATTGCCTATGGGATCCATTTTACTCCAGAACACCTTCCTGCATCATTTATCATATCGTATCATATCATATATATACAGCCGGAAACAGGCCTTTTCGGCCCTCCAAGTCCGTGCCGCCCAGCGATCCCCGTACATTAACACTATCCTACACCCACTAGGGACAATTTTTACATTTACCCAGCCAATTAACCTACATACCTGTACGTCTTTGGAGTGTGGGAGGAAACCGAAGATCTCGGAGAAAACCCACGCAGGTCACGGGGAGAACGTACAAACTCCTTACAGTACAGCACCCGTAGTCAGGATCGAACCTGAGTCTCCGGCGCTGCATTCGCTGTAAAGCAGCAACTCTACCGCTGCGCTACCTTTATAGGTTAAAGGTGAATGTGGAAAAGATTAGTAGGAACCTGGACGGTAACTTTTTCACGCAAAGGATGGTGGATGTATGGAACAAGCTGCCAGACTGTGCATTCACTCAATTTATTCCCCCCATACCCATTTCGCCTGTAGAGGTCACCTCTCAGGCCCCTGTGCTCCTGATTGATTACCAGCGGGAAAGACAGCCAGATAGCGTGTTAGCTTTCTAGATAGCCAAATACCTGCATTGCTAGATAGCTTGAACGCTAGACAGATGGATGGTGTGATAGTGTGATAGCTGGATCTCTGCATAGCAAAGATAGTTAGCTAGTTGCGTAGGCAGCTCTTTGTGGAGTGCGGTCTCTCGCTCGCTCGCTCTCGGGGGGGGGGGGGTGAAAGGGAGAACGAGAGAGACCTATTTCGATCTAGCTAGATAGCTCATTAATCGCTATAAAACTTTCTTGCGATCTGGCTCGTGCGCTATCTACTCGTATAGCTGGCTAGATGCCTAGCTCACTAGCCATCTAGCAAAGCTCCATCAAGCTAAACCGCTATCTGGCCGCCAAAGCTACTGGCGAACAATCTAGTTATCTAGTTATCTATCTCTCCAGCCCTCAGGCAAGTTAGTGACCTAGCTATGTTGCTACCAAAATAGTTAGCTCTTTACCTATCAATCAAGCTATCTCGAGAACTGGATTGCTAGCCAGCAGGATAGACTGCCAGACAGCGTGTGAGCTATCTCGATAGCAAGATAGCGAACTACCTAGATAGCTATCTACATGCAATGCTAGACAGCTAGAAAGCTGGATATCTGTATATCAGCTATCAGCGAGATAGCTGGAGATATTGATAGTAAATAGGTAGCTCTCTATCTAGGCAGCTATTTGAGGGGTGCGCGCTCTCTCTCTCATCGTCTGTGGGCCTCGTGAGAGAGGGAGATCGTGTTGAGTGGGAACGATAGGTGAGCCATGATAGAATGCAGGAGTGGACTCGATGGGCCTTGGTGCAATAACTCTCCTGTCACGTGGCGGCGCCTAACGGCAGCGGCTGACTAGCAGTCTGTCCGTCTTTTTTTTGTTGAGTGTCGGTGTTGGGATGATTTTTATATATTTTTTTTGGTTGTGTATGTGTGGGAGGGGGTGGTGGTGTGTGGGGGGTGGGTGTGGGTGGGTGGGTGTGCGGAACTTTTCTCTTCCTCACGGCGCGGCGTGCGGCTCGGCTGCGGGGCCTAACATCCCCCGGTGCGGCTCGGCCGCTGGACTTAACATCCCGGTGCGGCTTGGCCGCTGGACTTTACATCCCGGTGCGGCTTGACCGCTGGACTTTACATCCCGGTGCGGCTTGACCGCTGGACTTTACATCCCGGTGCGGCTTGGCCGCTGGACTTTACATCCCGGTGCGGCTTGACCGCTGGACTTACATCGCCCGGTGCAGCTCGGCTGCGGGGCTTAACACCGCCCGGTGCAACTCGGCTGCGGGACTTTACATCGCCCGGTGCAGCTCGGCTGCGGGGCTTAACACCGCCCGGTGCAACTCGGCTGCGGGACTTTACATCGCCCGGTGCAGCTCGGCTGCGGGGCTTAACACCGCCCGGTGCGGCTCGGCAGCGGGACTTTTCACCGCTGGTGCGGCTCGGCTGCGGGACTTTTCACCGCTGGTGCGGCTCGGCTGCGGGACTTAGCTGCGCAAGGCTTGGTCGCGGGCCTTTCATCGCCCGGTTCGGCCGCGAGACGTTTCAGCGCCCGGTGCGGGGACTGTGCGGGTCGGTCGGGGACGAGCTGTCTGTCCCTGGGCGTGGGGAAGAGAGGGGAGGTTTTGTTGCCTCCATCACAGTGAGGGGGTGTTTGGAGTCACTGTGATGGACGTTTGTGTTGGGGTTATGTGTCTGGTGTTCTTTTTTTCTATGACTGCTATGTAGTTTCGTTCGGTACTTCGGTACCGAACGACAAATAAAGCTCTGTTATACCTGTTATACCTGTTATATAACTCTCTTGCTATGACTTTTGTACCCAGTGTTCTTTTTTAACAGTGCACTGCAGCATCCTCACACAGCGCACCCCAGTGGATGTACAGTGGCAATAGACTGTCACATCGCTCTCCCGTGGATGAACATCAGCAGCACACTGCAACATCCACACACAGCGCACCTCAGTGCATGTACAGTGGCAATAACTGTCATGGCGCCCTCCCCTGGATGAACATCAGCAGCACACTGCAACATCCACACACAGCGGACCCCAGTGGATGAACAGTAGCAATAGACTGTCACATCGCTCTCCTGTGGACGAACATCAGCAGCACACGGCAACATCCACACACAGCACCCTCCCGTGGATGAACATCAGCAGCACACTGCAACATCGAGGCACAACAGCCCTCACTGTCTGTACAATATAAGTGCATCGCAGCATCAGCATTGCTTGTGATGGACCTTGTGTTCCCAATGCGAAACACGCAAATCGTGGTAGTACGTTTAGAGTAATAAATAAGCCACGTAGAATGCTTGTTATATTTGACCGAGTAATTGAATATGAGTTAGATGTCAATATTCAACTTTAGAGAACTTTACTTCGGCCGCTTTTGCAGCATTGTGTACAGTTATGTTCGCTCTCGTACACGAAGGATATGGGCGCTTCGGAAATCCTGTTCCAGACGTTTACAAGAACATCGCCTGGAGCGTATGAACAACCAGACGTTGGACTGATTCATCGGAGTTCGGGCAGTAACCTGATAGATCGATAGCAAATTATGAGAGGCAAATATATGGTAAACAGTCAGAACATTCCTCTCAAGATGGAAATATCAAGTATTGAAGGCCACCCCTTAATGTGAAAGGGATGAAGTTTAAACGAGGTGTGCGGGGAAAGCAAGGGGCAGTATGTGCATCGAACGCAATACCGCAGGTGGGCATTGGGTGATAAGGAATAGGAGTAGAATTAGACCATTCGGCCAATCGTCTTATCCGCCAATCTTTTTCCCTCCAAACCCCATTCTCCTGCCTTCTCCCCGTAACTTCTGATACCTGTATTAATCAAGAATCTTTCTGTCTACGCCTTTAAATATCCATTGACGTGACCTACACAGCCTGTTGTGGCAAATAATTCCACAAATTCATCACCTTCTGACGAAATAAATTTCTGATCATCTTCAAAAGAGAACGGAGATTAATTCTGAGGAAATTATCTCTTGTCCGAGACGCTCCCACAAGTGGAAACATACTTTCCACATCCGCTGGATCTAAATCATTCACATATCTGTATGTTTCAATAAGGTCCACCCTCATACTTCTAAACTCCGAGTGCAAGCCGGGAGCCGACAAACGCTCGCCATAGGTTAACTTATTGCTGGGATCATTCTTGTAAACCTCCTCTGGAACCTCTCCAGAGCCAGCACACCTTTCCTCTGATATGGTGCCCAGGATTGCTCACAATATTCCAAATGCGGCCTTCCCAGCGCCTTGTATAGGCTCAACATTACATCTGTGTTTCTGTATGCAAGTCCTCTTGAAATAAATGCAAGCAATGAGTTTGCTTCCATTAGACAATAGACAATAGACAATAGGCAATAGGTGCAGGAGTAGGCCATTCGGCCCTTCGAGCCAGCACCACCATTCCATGTGATCATGGCTGATCATTCTCACCGATTCAACTTGCAGATAAAAAAAATGGGAATCCTTAACCAGCACTCCCAAGTCCCTGTGCACTTCCGATTTATGGATTATTTCCCCACTTAGACAATAGTCTACGCCATTATTCCTACTACCAAAATGCAGTACTCCGCACTTTGCTACACTATATTCCATCTGCCACTTCTCTACCCATTCCCCCAACATGTCCAAGTCCTTCTGCGGAGTCCATGCTTTCTCTAAACTACACGCCCTTCCACCTCTTTTCGTAACATCCGCAAACATGGCCACAAAGCCTTCAATCCCCTCGTCCAAATCATAATATAAAACGTGGAGTAGCGGACAAACACCGATCCTTGAAGATCTCCACTAGTTACTGTTAGCCAACGAGCAAAAATCCACCTTTATTGCCACCCTTTGTCTTCTGCCATCCAGCCAACCAGTTATCCATGCTGGTATCTGCCTTTTGACACCGTGGGCTCTCATCTTCCTAAGCAGCCATCTTGTGACACCTGGTCAAAGGTTTTCTGAAAATCAAAGTAAACAACATCTACTGTCTCCCCTTTGTCTGTCTTGCTATTTACTTCTTCAAATAATTCCAGCAAATTTATCAAACACGACCTTCCCTTCACAAAGCCATGCCAACTTCTGCCTATTTCATCGTGCACTTATAAATACTCTGTCACATCATCCTGTATAACGGTTCTTAAAATCTTACCACCCACTCCACTGGTGTTGGACGCAGTTACAATAGTGATATTTAAGACAAGTTCAGATTTTCAGGTAATGAAGGGATATACATTGTGAGAAGGCAGGTAAGCTTGGTCGTCTCATGTTCGGCACAGCTATTATTAGCCGAGTGTCCTGCCGTGCCTTGTACTTCGTGTACGAAAGAAATGGAGATGCTGTTTTAAATGGAAGGTAGACACAAAATGCTGGTGTAACTCAACGAGACAGGCAGCATCTCTGGAGAGAAAGAATGGGTGACGTTTCGGGTCGAGACCCTTCTTTAGAATGTTGTCGGAGAGGTCGGCGGGAAAGAGATAGAATTCTGTTGGAGACAGTGAGACTGGTGGGAGAACTGGGAAGGAGGAGGGGTGGAGAGAGAGGGAAAGCAAGGGCTAATGGAAGTTAGATAAGTCAATGTTCATTTCGCAGGTATGTTAGCTGCCCAAGCGAAGTATGAGGTGCTGTTCCTCCAATTTGCGCTGGGCCTCACTCTGACAATGGAGGATGCCCAGGACAGAAAGTTCAGATTGGGAATGGGGGAGCGGGAGTGAGTTAAAGTGCTGATCAACCGGGAGATCAGGTAGGACTGTGTGGAGCTGTTCAGCGAAACGATCGTCGAGCTTGCGTTTGGTCTCGCCGATGTCACTCCTTCAGTACTATCCCACAGTATACCGTTACAGCAGTACTACCCCACAGTGCGTCACTCCATCAGTACTACCACATAGTGTCACTCTATCAATTCCATCCCACATTATGACATAACAATAGTACTACAGCACATGATGTCACTCCATCAGTACTACCCCAGAATGTGCCATTATATCAATAATACCCTACGTTAGGTCACTCATCAATACTACTTCACAGTCTGTCACTCCATCAGTACTGCATGTTACTCAATTAGTAGAACCCAAGAGCGTGTCACTCTCATCAGTACAACCCTACAGTATTTCATTCCATAATTTCTGCCACACGGTGTTTTACTCCGTCAGTACTACCTTAGTTATGTAATTTCATCCGTACTACCCACAGCTTTCCCCCCTTCAGTAATACCGTCAAATGTGTCACTCCATCAGTGCTACCCCAAAATGTACCAGCCCTTCAGTACTACCCCACAGGATGTTAATCCATAAGTACTATCCCACAGCGTGTCACTCAATCAGTACTACCATATCGTCTGTTACTCCATCATTATTGCATCACAACATGTCATTCATTCGGAACTATCCCATGGAATGCCATTGCATCAATACTACTAAATGGATAGCCATTCCATCAGTACTAACCCACAGTTTGTCATTCGATCAGTTCTCCCCCTCATTGTGTCAATCCATCAGAACTACCCTATAATATGTCATTACATCAGTACTGCCCCATTTAGTTTCACACCATTAATACTATCCGACAGTGTGCCACGAAATCAGTACTACCATATCGTGTGTTCCTCCATCAGTACTACCGCACACTGTGAAACTCCATCAGTAATACACCAAAATGTTTTGCTCCATCACTGCCCGCCCACAGTTTGTCACTTCACTAGTACTACCCCAAAGTGTATTGCTCCATCAGTACTGCCCACATTGTGTCACTCCATCAATACTACCCCGCTGGTTATCACACCATCAATACAAGCCTACAGTGTGTTAGACGATCATTACTACAACACACTATGTCACTCCATCAGTACAACCCTAGAGCGTGTCACTTCATCGGTACTACCGCACTGTATACCATTCCATCAATACACACCCACAGTGTTTTCCAACATCAGTAACACTTTGTGTATCATTCCATTAGTACTACCGCACAGGGTGTCACTCTATCAGTACTATCCAACGGTGTGTCACTCCATCAGTACTACACAATGAGTCCTTCCATCAGTACTACCCCACAGTGCTTCAATCCAGCAGTATTAACCTGGAATATGTCTCTCCAACAGTGCTACACCGCAGGGTGTCACTCAATTAGTACTATCCCACAGTATGCCATTGCGTCAGAACTGCCACATAGTGTGTCACTCCCTCAGTACTACCTCAAAGTGTGTCACTCCACCAGCACTACCCACAGTGTGCCACTGCATCAGTACTAAAATATTGTCTGTTACTCCATTTGTACCACCCTACATTGTGCCACTCCACCAGTGCCTCCCCGCAGATCGTCGCACCATCAGGAATATCACTCGTGTTATCGTCGCATCAGTACTACGCCACCGTGTGTCACTCCATCAGTACAATCCATTGATTATCACTCCATCAGTATACCACGCACCGTGTCACTCCATCAGTACTACCCCACAGTGTCAACCCATCAGTACTTCCTCGCAGCGTCACTCCATTAGTATTCCCCACAGTGTGTCACTCCATCAGTCCCACCTCACCTAGTCACTCCGTCTGTAATTCTCCACAGTTTCACTCTGTTAGTACTTCCCCACAATGCCTCACGCCATTAGCACTACCCGATGTTTATCATTCAATCAGGACTATCCCAGTGGGTCACTCCATAAGTGCTGCCACAAATTGTGTGAATCCATCAGTATTACCAAACCGTGTGTCACTGCATTAGTACTACACCACAGTTTGTCATCACAATAGTACTACCGCTCAGTGTGTCACTCCGTCGGTGAAACCACACAGTGTCTCACTGCATCAATACAACTCCATGGTGTTGCACTCCATCAGCACTGCCCAACATCATGTCACTCCAGTGCAACCCTAGAACGTGTCACTCCATCAATTCTCCCCGCACTATGTTCTTCCATCAGTACTCTGCAAAGTGTTTCACAACATCAGGACTATCTCAAATGTGTCATTCCATCCGCATTACCCCACAGTGTGCTAACCCATCGCAGCGACTCCATAGTGTGTAATTCCATCAAAATGTCACCACAGTTTGTCATCGCAACAGTACTACCGCACAACGTGTCAATCCATCAGTATTGCTGTGTCACTCCAACAGAATGTGTTATTACATCAGTCCTACCCCACAGTGTGTCATTCCATCAACACACCTCCACAGTACGTCATTCCATCAGTACTACTCCACAGTGTTACACTCCATCAGTACAACACTGGAGCGTGTCACTCCATCAGTACTACCCTACAATATGTTATTCCATCAGTATTACACTACAGTGATGCATTCCATCAGTACTGCCTTAAGCTTGTTATTCCATTTTGTACAACCACACGGACTCATTCAATTAGTATTACCCATCAGTGTAACTCTCCATCTGTACTGCCCCACTGTCAGTCCTTACCATTCCACAATGTGCAACCCGACAGTACCACCAAAGATTGGGTCAATACTTCAGTACTAGCCCACTGTGCGCCATTCTGTCCACACTACCCCCAGTGTGTCATTCAATCAGCACTACACCGAAGTATCTCACTCCGTCAGTACAACTGCGCAGTGTGTCAGTCCATCAGTAATATGCACCGTGTGTCACTCCATCAGTACTGCTCTACAGCGTGTCACTCCATCAGTTTTACCCCCACGGGATGTAGTTACACACTGAAGTAGTACTGACGGAGTGACAAACTGCGTGGTAGTACTGATGCAATGACCTCACAATTTGTCACTAAATCAGTGCTATTCCACTGTGTGTCACTCCGTCAGTACTACTCCGCAGTTTGTCATAACAACAGTACTACACATTGTGCCACTCCATGAGTATTACCGCAGTGTGTCACTACGTCAGTAGAGCCCCACGGTGTCCCCCAAGGCTCAGTCCTTGGCCCCCTCCTCTTCATCCTCTACCTGTTCCCCCTTGGTCAATTAATCCGCCGTCATGGTCTCAACTTCCACTGCTTCGCCGATGATATCCAGCTCCTCATCTCCACCAAGTCAATGTCCCCCACCACACACTCTACACTGACAAACTGCATCACTGAAATAAAATCTTGGCTTCAATCAAATTTCCTCAAACTCAATTGCAACAAATCTGAAATCATCATCATTGGTCCAAAAACGCTCACCAAATCCACCCAAAACTTCATCCTCAACATTGATGGTCTCCCAGTATCCACCTCCCCTCACATCCGGAATCTTGGAATCATCTTTGATCAAACCCTCTCCTTCGACAAACACATCAAACACATCACAAAGACAGCCTTCTTCCACCTCAAAAACATTGCCCGTCTCCGTCCATGCCTCTCCTCCACAGCTGCAGAAACCCTCATCCACGCCTTCATCACCTCCCGTCTGGACTACTGCAACAGCCTCCTCTATGGCGCACCCTCAAAAATCATCAGTAAACTTCAATACATTCAAAACTCCGCTGCCCGTCTACTCACCCACACCCCGATCCGTGACCATATCACCCCCGTCCTTTACAAACTCCACTGGCTCCCCATCCACCAGAGAATCCAGTACAAAATCCTCCTCATGACCTACAAAGCCGTCCATAACCTGGCCCCATCCTACCTGACCGACCTCCTCCACAGGCACACTCCCACCTGCACCCTCCGCTCTGCTGCTGCCAATCTCCTATCCCCCACATCCGGACCAATCTCAGATCCTGGGGGGACAGGGCTTTCTCAATCGCTGCTCCAACCCTATGGAACTCACTACCTCAAACCGTCAGAGACTCCTCCACACTCACCACATTCAAAACATCACTGAAGTCTCACCTATTCAGTACTGCCTTCAACCACTGAAGGTCACCCCACCCTCTGTCTCCTTTCACTGTTCGTTTACTTATTTATCTATATATTCACTTCCCTATGTTCTCTAAATCCCTGTAAAGCGTCTTTGAGTATATGAAAAGCGCTATATAAATGTAATCTTTATTATTATTATTATTATTATTATCATTCCATCAGAACAACTGCAAAGTGTGTCACTTCATCAGTACTACTGCAAATTGTGTCACTCCATCTGTACCAAACCACAGTATGTTCATCCACCCGTACTGCATCAACTGGGGTCACTCCATCAGTACTACAGCGCATTGCGTCACTCCATCAGTACTACCCCACATTGTGTCACTCCATCAGTACTACCCCACATTGTGTCACTCCATCAGTACTACTGCGCAGTGTGTCACTTCATCAATACAACTTCAAACTGTTTCACTCCATCTGTACCAACCCAGTGTGATAATCCACCATTACTACCATGCATTTTGTCACTCCATCAGTTCCACTGCACAGTGTGTCACTCCATCAGTAATGCCCCACACCGTGTCACGTCGTCACTAAAACCCACAGTATGCCATTACATCATTACAAACACACATGTTCACACCCTCAAACACAGTCAAACACGCACACACATACCCGCGCACGAAGACACACACAATCTCTCAAATGCAATCACAAACAATCAAATATACTCTCATACATTCTCACATACAATCACACGTACACATGCACTCACACTAACAGATATTCACACGCACTAGCACGAAGAGACACGCACTTATTCACACACATACACACGAACACATTCTCTGACAACACCATCATATACTCTCCCACACGCGCACACACACACACACACACTATCAAAGAATTACACGCTCAAACACTCTGGCAAACTCACATCCCACATATTCACTCACATTCTCACAAACAGCCACACACACGCACAGACGCAAACACTGTCCTTCACAAACCCACATGCACTCTCCCACTCAGACACAGATACATTCAATCGCACTTGCATCCACACTTACTAATGCTCACACACTCGCACGCACACTCACGCACTCGCACAGACACACACACACACACACACACACACACACACACACACACACACACACACAAATATAGGCACTCTTACATACTCTACCCGCATGCACACGCGCACATTTTGGGATTGAGTGTATCCTTGGATGTTCGCGTCGAGCAGCGCGGCGCAGCGTGGCCGGGAGTGTTCCCGGTGAGCTGGGCCAAGCCCTTCAGTCGGCCCGTGTCGGCCCGGCTCGCCCACCGCGGATGGCGATGAGAACCGCGCCTCGGGAGCGAGGTGGGAGCCGCGAGGAACCGCAGAGAGCGAGGTGGACCGTCGGAGAGCGAGGAAGGCCGCCGAGAACGAAGGGGCGACCCGCGGTGCGGCGGCAGGCAGGAGATACAACTATTTATTCACAAAATGCTGGAGTAACTCAGCAGGTCAGGCAGCATCTCGGGAGAGAAGGAATGGGTGACGTTTCGGGTCGAGACCCTTCTTCAGTCTGAAGAAGGGTCTCGACCCGAAACGTCACCCATTCCTTCTCTCCCGAGATGCTGCCTGACCTGCTGAGTTACTCCAGCATTTTGTGAATAAATCGATTTGTACCAGCATCTGCAGTTATTTTCTTATACTATAGGAGATACAACTATCCGGCCAACGTTTGTAACTTTGTCGGCGTCAAAATGTGGCGACTCTTGTGTACCGCCTCGGTGAGGTCTTCTACATGATGTTACCGGGTTGTCTGCAAAACTAAGCATTTCACTCTACATGGGTACGTGATAATAAGGTATCGCTGAATCATTGAAATTCCCGCAACCGCATACACTAACGCATACACACACACACCGACTCATGTGCACAATCTCACACATTCACACTCGCATACACGTGCTAGCACACTCTTGCACGGACTCGCACACTCACACTGTCACACACAATCAATATCTAATGCGAGTCAGGCTACACCTCTGGAGAAATCTCGTTGAGTATGTCAGTTCAGTGCAGTTTATTGTCACGTGTACTGAGGTACCGTGAAAAGCTTTTGTTGCGTGCTACCCACTCAATGGAAACAAAATACATCATTACAGTCGAGCCATTTACATAGTATAGATACATGATAAGGGGATAACGTTCAGTGCGAGGTAAAGCCTGCAAAATCCGATCGAGGATAGTCCGAGGATCAACAAAGAGGTAGATAGTAGTTCAGCACTGCTTTCTGGTTGTGGTGGGATGATTCCGTTGCCTGATAACTGCTGGGAAGACGCTGTCCCTGAAACTGGATGTGTGCATTTTCACACTTCTATACATTTTGCCTGATGGGACAGAGGAGAAGCATGATTGGCAATGGTGCGACTCGTTCTTGATTATGCTGCTGGCCTTGCCGAGGCAGCGTGGTTTATAAATTGAGTCAATATATGGGAGGTTGCTTTGTGTGATGGTCTGGACAATTCGCAGCAATTTCTGGCGTTCTTGTATGGAGCTGTTCCCAAACCAAGCTGTGATGCATCTTGATAACATACTTTCTATGGTGCATCTGTCGAAGTTGGTGAGAGTTGTAGAGGGCACGCTGAACTGGCTAAGCCTGCCAAGGACATGGATGGGTGAAGTTCGGTTCGAGACCCTTCTTCAGACTAATTGTGGTGGGAAGCTGGAGAAGGCTGGAACAGCAGGACAAAGCGAGTTGAATGATGAGTGGGTGAATATCGTTTTCATAGTTAGGTGGTTGAGACCAGAGGTTAAAAGATAAAAGTTGCGAGATAAGGATTGAGCAGGTTGGAATTATAAAGAGAGAGGAGGGAATATCGGTTGAAGATGGAGGTGGAGGGGATTAACAAGTGCGAGTCCGCGTGAAGCAAGAGAAAGTGCGAGAGAAGAGCGGGAAGTTGCACGTTAGTTACCTGCCATTTGCTAATGTTCATACCATTAGGTTGCAAGGTTCCCAAGCGGACTATGAAGCGGCGTTCTTTCTGTTTTAATGTAACCTCTCTGGCGCTGGTGGAGGCCCAGGACAGAAAGGTCAGTGTGCGAGGGGAGTTACAATGGCTTGCAACGGGGAGATACGGCAAGCCTTAGCACAACGAGGGTGAGTGTTGGACAAAACGGTCGCCGAGTCTCCATTTCACCACGCCGATGTAAAGGAGGCCATATCTGGAACACCACATGCAGTAGATGAGATTAGAGGAGGTGCAGGTGAACATCTGTCTCACCTGGAAGGGCCGCTCGAGCGTGAGGGAAGAGGTATAGGGACAGCTGTTACATCCCATGGTGGCTAACCGTTTCAACTGCACTTGCCAAGAAAGGCTTTGGAAAGAGAAGTGATGGTAAGTGAAGGAGAGGTGGGGAAATGGATAGAGAAATCGGTCGTACAAAGATAAAAGGGAGAGATAGAGGAGAAGACGAAAGAAGAGGTGGAGGGAGAGTGAACGGTCAAAGGGAGAGTGGGAGAATGAGGAGAGAGGGGAGTTCAGAGCGAGTGGGTTGGCAAAAGTGGGAGAGGGAAGCATTAGAGAGATACAGGGAGAAGGAGGGAGAGATGCAGTAAGAGTGGGAGGGGGAGGAGAGAGAGGTTGGCAGAGAGCGGGCGGCACAGAGAGGGAGAATAGAGAGTGTAGTGGAGAGAGTAACAGTTCAGAGAGAGAATAGCAGTAAAGATGGAGAGAGAGAGAGAAAGAGAGGAGGGAGAGATGATGCATCATTCGCCGTTTGTTCTACTTTTAAGACAATTCTGAGGCGGCAATGGTTCTGTTCACTGAGTGTCGTGAGTCTTTGGGTCGTTCCTCCTCAGAGGTGACGAAGGTAGAGAATGTTGTTGTCCCAAGGCAAAGCCAGATCCATTCCAGGCAAGCAAGGACTAAATGCTTACTAGGGGTCTCCGGGTTGAAGTCACAATCAGTTAAGCCGCGATCACATTGAGTGTTAAAACAGAGTGGATGGGCCATTTTAATCTGATGTGATCTGTTGAACTAATTCATCACGCTGTGGACAAAGGCTGTCCAGTCCACCTTCAAACTGGGCACCAGAAGCCTTGCGACGGTCCCTTGAATTTGGGATTGCCTTGCTGAGTGAAGAAAATCAGATAAACAACATGAGGCGGAGAGTTGGACCAGATGGAGTTTGAAACAATATTCCCTTTGCTGGAACAATGCCGCTCCCAATTTCCATCCCTCAGTATCGCCACCATTCCCAGTCTTCTGAATTTCTCAAACAATTCCCTGAATAAATCACGACCTGTCTCAGCAGGGATTTCTCTTGGCTGATGTCATCTGTTTGCGAATCATTTGAAAAGCTCTATTTTTTTAAAACTCTGTTGAAACTTCACTGTCCCGGTGGAGACGGAAAATGGTATAAAATCTCCGGGAATGTTCTGCCCCAGAATTTCATTCCGAGAGATTACCGGTAGCTCACGGGGACACGTCGCTTGGCAGAGCAAATGGGGGAAAAGCTTTTGCAATATGACAACGTGGAGAAAATCTTGTATGTGATCATTGCTGCCGTTGGAGTCCCTGGTAAGTGAGCAGAACAATTCAAGTTTTATAACTCCGTCTGTTAACCGGTGTTGACCTGATTCTGATCGTGTTACATGATTCACAAATGATGATCGTTGTACAAGAATATGTGAAGTATATCAATCCTCTCAGTGAATTAACGCGGTGATTTTTCTCATTTTCAGACAGCCGAAACTACCTCTCTTTCTCCCACTGCCGGGGCCCACTAGAATGTTGTTCTTGCCTTCAGTGAGACCTTGCCCAGAGTTGTCCCAGTGCTCGGGACAGGCAGCTCTCCGGGACGGTGTGACAGGGAGGGGTTTACATTGTGAAGTTCACTGTTTCTGAGTTATTGATCAGAGTGAACACCCGCTCGTGTGGACATGTCTCACTGTGGAGTCTGTTACAGTCGGATTCAACCCGCCTGTTGGTCAATAATTGGACCGATCTCCTGAACCGGTGGCCGCGGATCTACCGGCGTGTGTTGTTACCGACCTGAACTCAGTGTGGAATGAATCCATTAACGGAGCCACTCTGCTGCCGGATCCTAAGTTGTCCCTGCGTTCCCTCTGGAACCCTTCTCGTCCCCATCAGATGCCGAGTTCCCAGAGCCCTGGTTAAACGCGGCCGGTCACGGTTAAGTCTGTGAAACCGGCCCCATCAGAGACTGTGAGCGGGGTTAACTGTAGACAGGACCATTCCGCCTATTGTAGCGGGCGGCTGCTAGTTCCGTCCCCGTCCTTTACCCCGCCCGTCGCCTTATCTCCTCTCCCCTGAAGCAGGCAGGTCGGGCACAGTCGGAGCCGGGTCTGACATTGTTAAACCTGCAGCCGCGCACCGACTCCAACACTCCTGATCTCCAGCTGAAAGTGGAGCCGGTGTTCAGCCCCGGAGACCGTGTTCAGTAATGCCCAGTGTCCGCTCCCCTTCTCTTTCTGCAGTGAATTTAGTGGCGATTGTGATCCTGTCCCGGGGAAAGTGCGGCCTCTCCACCTGCACCACTCGCTACCTGGTGGCCATGGCAGCGGCCGATCTACTCGCCCTGATCACCGAGGTCATTTTGTCTCGGATCCGATACCATTACTTTTATTGGTGTTTCCTGTCCATCACCCCTGTGTGCAGTGTTAACGATGTACTGAGGTTTGCAGCTACAGACTGTTCTGTCTGGTTCACCGTCACTTTCACCTTTGATCGCTTTGTCGCCATTTGTTGCCAGAAGCTGAAAACTAAATATTGCACCGGGAAAACTGCGGCTGCGGTTCTCGCAACAGCCGGCGTTCTGCTGTGTCTGAAAAACGTTCCCCGCTACTT
>NW_027602031.1:0-27500 GCF_053455715.1 Rhinoraja longicauda | reverse complement strand
GCCATGGGCGCGGCGGCCAATCAGAGGCGCCCTTTCTCCCCTAGCGGGGAGAGATATGCAAACTGATTGACATGCATATGCACACTGATTGACACGCCTATGCACACTGATTGACACGCCTATGCACACTGATTGACACGCCTATGCACACTGATTGACATGCCTATGCACACTGATTGACACGCCTATGCACACGGATTGACACGCCTATGCACACGGATTGACACGCCTATGCACACGGATTGACACAAATATGCACACAGATTGACACGCCGATGCACACTGATTGACACGCGTGTGCATACTGATTGACACGCCAATGCACACTGATTGACACACCTATGCACATTTTTCCCTTTTCCCTCCTTCCCTTGTCCTGTTTCTCTCAACGAAATGGCCGCCACATGTGCTCGCTGTTTCTTTTTATCAAAATGGCCGCCACATGTGCTCGCTGTTTCTCTCGTCAAAATGGCCGCCACATGTGCTCGCTATTTGACACTATTTGACGCTATTTGTCCGATCCCTGGTGAGACCACACCTGGAGTATTGTGTGCAGTTTTGGTCTCCTAATTTGAGTTTAGGAGCAAGGAGGTCCTTCTGCAGTTGTACAATACAATACAATACAATACAATATATCTTTATTGTCATTGTACAGGAGTAAAACAAGATTGGGAATGTGCCTCCCATACGATGCAATAAATGAATTAGCTAGTCAGTATTAATTTAAACAACCCAATGAAACAAATTAGAACAGTTTTAAAACAGAATAAAGTGAAAGTAGATGTTGAAAGACTGGAGCGACTAGGCTTGTATACACTGGAATTTAGAAGGATGAGAGGAGATCTTATCGAAACGTATAAGATTATTAAGGGGTTGGAAATGTTAGAGGCAGGAAACATGTTCCCAATGTTGGGGGAGTCCTGAACAAGGGGCCACTGTTTAAGAATAAGTAGTAGGCCATTTAGAACGGAGATGAGGAAAAACCTTTTCAGTCGGAGAGTTGTGAATCTGTGGAATTCTCTGCCTCAGAAGGCAGTGGAGGCCAATTCTCTGAATGCATTCAAGAGAGAGCTAGATAGAGCTCTTAAGGATGGCGGAGTCAGGGCATATGGGGTGAAGGCAGGAACGGGGTATTGATTCGGTAGCCATGATCACATTGAATGGCGGTGTTGCCTCGAAGGGCCGAATGGCCTCCTCCTGCACCTATTGTCTATTGTCTATTGTCTATATGTACCGGTTCACTCTGCGATGTGACCATCCGACTCAGCAGGACCGGTTCATAGCAGCTATGGCCCTGGAGATGAAGCTGTTCCTGAGTCTGGAGGTGCGTGCGTAGAAGGCCTTGTATCATCTGCCCAATGGTGGAGGTCCCCAACAGACTGTTGCAGGGGTGTGAGGAGTCTTTGCGGATGCTGGTGGCTTTTCTGAGGCATCGTGTGTTGTAGATGCCCTCCAAGGCTGGTAGCTGTGTTCCGATGGTCCTCTGAGCTCTATGGACTACCCGCTGAAGAGCTTTCCTTTCTGCCTCCGTGCAGCTGAGGTACCACACAGGGATGCCATGCGTTAGGATCCTCTCTATGGTGCAGCGGTAGAAGGTCGTCAGCAGCTGTTGGGGCAGACCGGACTTCTTCAGTGTTCTCAGGTAGAACAGTCGTTCTTGACCAGCGCAGTGGTGTTATTGGACCATGTTAGGTCCTCCGAAATGTGGGTGCCCAGAAACTTGAAGCTGGACACTCTCGCCACACTGTCCCCGTTGATAAAGGTCGGGGCGTATTCCCCGTTGTGTGACCTACGGAAGTTGATGATTAGCTCCTTGGATTTGGTGGTATTTAGGGGCAGTTTGTTATCCGAGCGCCAGTCCGCCAGGTTCTGTAGTGTGTTTCATCACCTTTGGTGATCAGCCCGATCACCGTTGTGTCGTCTGCAAACTTGACAATGGTGTTGGTGTCGAATGCAGGAACACAGTCGTGTGTGAAGAGGGAGTAGAGCATTGGGCTCAGGACACAGCCCTGTGGTGTGCCGGTACTCAGGGCGATAGTGGAGGACAGGTGCGGGCCCATTCTCACTGCCTGCGGTCGATCCAGCAGGAAGTCCAGGATCCAGTCGCATAACGACGACCTGGTGGAGTTTGGTGATGAGTTTGGTGGGGATGACCGTGTTTGAAGGCAAAGCTATAGTCAAGTCAAGTCAAGTCAAGTCAATTTTATTTGTATAGCACATTTAAAAACAACCGACGTTGACCAAAGTGCTGTACATTTGATTAGGTTCCAATAGAAAAAAAATGAAAACATACAGTAGCACGCAAACAGTTCACAGCGCCTCCTCAATGAGCCTCAAACGCTAGGGAGTAGAAATATGTTTTGAGCCTGGACTTAAAGGAGTCGATGGAGGGGGCAGTTCTGATGGGGAGAGGGATGCTGTTCCACAGTCTAGGAGCTGCAACCGCAAAAGCGCGGTCACCCCTGAGTTTAAGCCTAGACCGCGGGATAGTGAATAGCCCCAAGTCGGCCGATCTGAGGGACCTGGAGTTAGAGAGGGGGGTTAGAAGATTTTTGATGTAGGGGGGGGGGGATGTCCATTTAGGGCTTTATACGTGAATAGGAGGAGCTTGAAGTTGATTCTGTACCGTACAGGGAGCCAGTGGAGAGAGGCCAGGATCGGGGTGATGTGGTCCCTTTTACGGGTACCCGTCAGGAGTCTCGCTGCGGCGTTTTGGACCAGTTGCAGGCGGGACAGGGAAGATTGGCTGATCCCAGTGTATAGGGAGTTGCAGTAGTCTAGGCGGGAGGAAATGAAAGCGTGAATGATTTTTTCTGTGTCGTCGAATTGGAGGAAAGGTTTGATTTTAGCTATGGTTCGAAGTTGGAAGAAGCTGGCTTTTACCACAGCGTTGACTTGCTTATCAAATTTTAATGCAGAGTCAAATATCATGCCGAGGTTTTTGACATGCGGTTTGACTAGGCAGGATAGGCTTCCAAGACTGCCTGTTATCAATTTGATGGAGTCGGGGGGGGGGCGAATAGGATGACCTCAGACTTGCTCTCATTTAATTGGAGGAAGTTCTGTGCCATCCAACATTTTATGTCCTGAAGGCAGTGTGAGAGGCTGTTTAAATTTGACTGGTTGTTGGGTTTCAGGGGGAGGTAAAGCTGAGTGTCATCGGCATAGCAGTGGAAAGAAATGCCGTGCCTTTGAATGATTTGGCCAAGGGGGAGCATGTATGGAGAGAAGAGAATGGGGCCTAGGATGGAGCCTTGTGGAACTCCGCAGGAGAGGCTAGCTGGAGCAGAGGAATAACTGCCTATGTTGATGGCGAAACTCCTATCTTTGAGGTACGAAGCGAACCAGCTCAGGGCAGTGCCACCAATGCCAACCGCGTACCGGAGACGGTCAGTAAGGATGGTGTGGTCCACTGTATCGAACGCTGCGCTGAGGTCGAGAAGGAGCAGGATTGCACAGTCGCCGGTGTCGATGGCGAGAAGCAGTCAATGAGTAGCATCCTCACGTACGTGCCCTGTCTCTCCAGGTGAGTCAGGACAGTGTGAAGACCCAGAGAGATGGCGTCCTCTGTGGATCTGTTTGCCCTATGTGCACATTGATGCGAGTCCAGTGAGTCAGGGATGCTGGATTTGATGTGTGAGAGGAACAGCCTTTCAAAACACTTCATGACTACCGGAGTTTGGGCAACCGGGCGATAGTCGTTCAGGTTGGAGATCTTTGCTTTTTTCGGCACCGGCACTATGGTAGACGAGTTCAGGCACTTGGGGACTGTAGCCAGAGATAACAACAGGTTAAAATCCTGGTGAATACCTCAGCCAACTGTTCAGCACAGTCCCTAAGTAATCCTTCCTTGAACTCCATCCGAGCCTGCGGCCTTGTGTGGCTTGACCGTTCGCGGAGTGAGACCACACCTGGAGTACTGTGTGCAGCTTTGGTCTCCAGATTTGAGGAAGGACGTCCTTGCTATTGAGGGCGTGCAGCGTAGGTTCACCAGGTTAATCCCCGGAATGGCGGGACTGTCGTATGTTGAAAGACTGGAGCGACTGCAGACTGCAAATTTGCCGATGATACAAAGCTGGGTGGTAGTATGAACTGTGAAGAAGATGCTATGAGGTTGCAGGGTGACTTGGACAGGTTGTATGAGTGGGCGGGTGCATGGCAGATGCAGTTTAATGTGGATAAGTGTGAGGTTATCCACTTTGGTGGTAAGAATAGGAAGGCAGAGTATTATCTGAATAGTGTCAAGTTAGGAACAGGGGATGTACAACGAGATCTGGGTGTCCTAGTGCATCAGTCACTGAAAGGAAGCATGCAGGTACAGCAGGCAGTGAAGAAAGCCAATGACATGTTGGCCTTCATAACAAGAGGAGTTGAGTATAAGAGCAAAAAGGTCCTTCTGCAGTTGTACAGGGCGCTAGTGAGACCACACCTGGAGTACTGTGTGCAGTTGTAGTCTCCTAGTTTGAGTATAGGAGCAAAGAGGTCCTTCTGCAGTTGTACAGGGTCCTAGTGAGACCGCACCTGGAGTACTGTGTGCAGTTTTTGTCTCCAAATTTGAGGAAGGATATTCCTGCTATTGTGGGCGTGCAGCGTAGGTTCACCAGGTTAATTCCCGGAATGGCGGGACTGTCGGATGTTGAAAGACTGGAGCGACTAGGCTTGTACACACTGGAATTTAGAAGGCTCTTATCGAAACGTATAAGATTATAAAGGGGTTGGACACGTGAGAGGCAGGAAACATGTTCCCAATGTTCGGGGAGTCCAAAACAAGGGGCCACACAGTTTAAGAATAAGGGGTCGGCCATTTAGAACGGAGATGAGGAAAAACTTTTCCAGTCATTTAGTCGTGAATCTGTGGGACTCTCTGCCGCAGAAGGCAGTGGAGGCCAATGCTCCGGATGCACTCAAGAGAGAGCTAGATTGAGCTCTTAAGGATAGCGGAGTCAGGGGGGTATGGGGAGAAGGCAGGAACGGGGCACTGATTGAGAATGATCAGCCACGATCACATTGAATGGCGGTGCGTACAGGCTTGAAGGGCCGATTGACCTTCTCTTGTACCTATTGTCTATTGTCTATTGATTGGGGAGAATCCAGCTTGTGGGGGTGAGGGGAATGGGAGGTATCCAGATTTGGGGAGTAGAGGAAGGGCGATAGCCAGCTGGGGAGTGTTAGCCTGCTGGGGTGGGATGTAGCCAGCTAGCGGGAGTAATGGATGCAAGGTAGCCAGTTTGGGGCAGTAAGGGGGAATGGGAGATAGCAAGCTTGGGGAGTGAGGGATGAGAGGGAGACAGCTTACGGGAGTAAGGGACTGGAGGTACCCAACTTAGCTCGGTAAGGGAAGGGAGGTAGCCAGGTTAGGGGGTAAGGGATGGGGGTAACCAGCTTGGGGGAGTAAGCTGGAATGGGAGGAAGCAATCGGAGGAGGTGTAAAGGATGGGAGGTTATTATCTTGGGGAGGCCATTTTGTTGAGAGAAACAGCGAGCACATGTGGCGGCCATTTTGTTGGCAGAAACAGCGAGCACATGTGGCGGCCATTTTGTTGGCAGAAACAGCGAGCACATGTGGCCCTTCAAAAGCCCACAAATGGCTTCCTCCTGCACCTATCTTTCTATGCTTTCATGGGTTTACCGTGAAAAGCTGACGGGTGGAGAATTCC
Source organism: Rhinoraja longicauda (assembly GCF_053455715.1). NCBI lineage: Eukaryota > Metazoa > Chordata > Chondrichthyes > Rajiformes > Arhynchobatidae > Rhinoraja > Rhinoraja longicauda. Next base: position 21,843 of record NW_027602031.1, on the reverse strand, counting down.
ATCCCGGATCCACGGACCGATACACAGTGAGTGATAATTGGCCATGGAACACATTTAACTCAATTAAAAATTCTTGCATTTTATTAATGTGTGCTGATCTGAACGAAATCTCCGCTGCTCCAGGGAGGCGGATTGCCCATGGTTTGGGCAAACTGCGGTGACCGGTAATCAAACCCTGGCCGACTGCTCAGCAGGCAGCTGGTGTGCTGTGATCAATAACTGAACAAAGCAGACGCACAACAGCATGTATTTTCCCCAGATTCCAGAGCAGCAATAATGACGATCAGAGGCACCAAATTTAGAAAAGGAAATGCGGAAACTACCCACTGCGAGAAATTATCCCCAAATGATCAATTGATTGACTGGTGGGTAGCAGTTCTCGATCTGTACACCGGATGGCCCCATCACCCAAAAGCTCGAAGTTGGGCAACGCCCAGGAATTGTTCACCCGGGATGGAACTAAAATGAGAGTCAGCGCTTCAGTGTCTGAGGAACTAAAAATAGAACTTCGCACAGCTCGCAACAGTTGACAAATTGAATCTTTGATATAAAATGTTATTTTCAAGCGAGTGCGGTTGGTTTCTAAATTATGGCCAACCGCGGAAAAGCAATCAGAGGCCAATTCACGACTCATCCCCGGCTGTCTTCCAGTCACACAATCCCACTCTATTTATAGTTATAGAGTCAACCAGCACAACGGAAAATCTTATGGAACAAGTCAATGGAATGTTGGCCTTCATAACAAGAGGAGTTGAGTATAGGAGCAAAGAGGTCCTTCTGCAGTTGTACAGGGCCCTAGTGAGACCGCACCTGGAGTACTGTGTGCAGTTTTGGTCTCCAAATTTGAGAAAGGATATTCTTGCTATTGAGGACGTGCAGCGTAGGTTTGCTAGGTTAATTCCCGGAATGGCGGGACTGTCATATGTTGAAAGACTGGAGCTACTAGGCTTGTATACACTGGAATTTAGAAGGATGAGAGGAGATCTTATCGAAACGTATAAGATTATTAAGGTGTTGGACACGTTAGAGGCAGGAAACATGTTCCCAATGTTGGGGGAGTCCAGAACCAGGGGCCACAGTTTAAGAATAAGGGGTAGGCCATTTAGAACTGAGATGAGGAAAAACTTTTTCAGTCAGACAGTTGTGAATCTGTGGAATTCTCTGCCTCAGAAGGCAGTGGAGGCCAATTCTCTGAATGCATTCAAGAGAGAGCTAGATAGAGCTCTCAAGGATAGCGGAGTCAGGGGGTATGGGGAGAAGGCAGGAACGGAGCACTGCTTGAGAATGATCAGCCATGATCACATTGAATGGCGGTGCTGGCTCGAAGGGCCGAATGGCCTCCTCCTGCACCTATTGTCTATTGTCTTCCAGTCACACAATTCCACTCTATTTATAGTTATAAAGTCAAACAACACGACGGAAAACCTTATGGAACAAGCTGACTATGCCGCGAAATAGTTGAGTTAGTTTAGTTCAGTGGGGCTGAAGGCTGATAAATCCCCAGCTCCTGATGGTCTGCATCACAGAGTACTCAAGGAGATGGCTCTAGAAACCGTGGACGCATGGGTGATCATTTTCCAATGTTCAATAGACTCAGGATGAGTTCCTGTGGATTGGAGGGGAGCGAATGTTAACGTATTTTTCAAGAAACTAGCGAGAGAGAAAACGGGGAATTACAGATCATCGGTGTTGGAAAAGATGGTGGAGTCAATTATTAAAGAGGTAATAACGGCGCATTTGGTTAGCAGTAAAAGGATTGGTCCAAGTACTTGGGGCGCGGACATTTCACCGTCCGGCGCGGCCTAAAATAGGCCGCGGGATATTTCTCTGCTGGGCGGGGGCTTCAATGTCGGGAGCCACGACCGCCCCGACGTGCAGCAACAGCAACAGCGGCAGCGTGTTCGCCCGCCCCGGATCGGACTTATCATCGGCGGAGCCGGCCGTCTTCGGAGGCTGCGGGAGCGGCTGCCATTCGCCTTGGGCTTGGCCCGCTGCGGACTGTCCGGCGCGGCCTGCAACCACAACAACCTGACCGCGGGAGAAGACAGCAGGAGAAGGGACAGACATTGTGGCCTTCCATCACAGTGAGGAGAGAGAGGACTGGAGGAGACTCACTGTGATGGATGTTTCTTTGATGGATGTTTCCTTTTTTTGTATGTTTTTGGGCTTGTGTAATTTTAATGCCTATTTAATGCTTTTATTGTTGGACTGTGGGTGACTGAATTTCGTCCAATATTGGATGACAAATAAAGCTATCTCTTGAATGATGGGGAAATCCTGCTTGACTATCTTCTGAACTTTTTTCAGGATGTGACAAGTAAAATGGATGGAGAGCCAGTGAATGTAGTGTATCTAGGCGTTCAGGAAGGCTTTGGTAAGTTCCCACACGGAGATTGGTGATCAAGATTAGAGTTGTAGGGTATTGACATGGATAGATAATTGGTTTGCAGACAGGAAGCAAAGAGTAGGAATAAATGGGTCCCTTTCAGAATGGCAGGCACTGGCGAATGGAGTGCCGCAACGCTCGATGCAGGGGCGCAACTATTTACCATATATATTAATGATTTGGATGATGGAATTAGCAGTAACACTGGCAAGTTTACAGATGACACAAATCTGGGTGGAGGTGTGAACTGTGAAGAGGATGTTAGGAGGTTGCAGGGTGACTTGGACAGGTTGAGTGAGTGGGCAGATGCAAGGAAGATGCAGTATGACGTAGATAAATGTGGGGTTATCCACTTTGGCGGCGAAAACAAATAGGGCAATTATTATCTCAATGGTGTCAGATTCGGGAAAAGGAAAGAACCAGGGGCCACGGTCTAAGAATAAAGGGGAGGCCATTTAAAACGGAGGTGCAAAATAAAAATCACCCAGATAGTTGTGACTTTGTGGAATTCTCTGCCACAGAAGACAGTGGGGGCCAATTCACTGGATGCATTTAAAAGTGAGTTGGACAGAACTCTTGGGGCTAGCGGAATCAAGGGATATGGGGAGAAGGCAGGCACGGGGTATAGATTGTGGATGATCAGCCATGATCACAATGAATGACGATGCTGGATCGCAGGGCCAAATGGCCACCTCCTGCATCTATTTATTTATGTTTCTATGTCTCTAATATCCGTTCACTATGTGCAGTCCATTTAATCGTCCACATACCACACAAAGCCAACACCAAGGTGGCAGCGGATGAATTATACTCGGTCATGAACTCTCGTTAAGAACCAAACCCTATGGTACAGTTCATCATTTGCGATGAACTCAACCAATCTAGCCTCAGGAATGCACAGGTAACTAAAATCAACATCTCTCTCTCTCCCCCAGCTCATCCCCCTCGGCAGGGTTTAAGCACTCGGGCCTACACGACCAGTAAGTATGCCTGCCGTTCCATTTGTCGCTCTCGTTTGTCATCCGATCATCTATTGGTGGTGCTCCTGCTGGCATTCAGAAAGATTTAATAACGAAGCACCAACGAAAAGAGCAACACAGCTGTGGTCTGAGGAGACCGGGAGTATCCATTAGGTCTGCCCTCAGTCGATGAAGTGGAACTCTTATTAAGCTATTTGCAGTTTTACAGAGCGAAGGCACAGTAATCGGTCCGATTGGATAAGCGTTGGGGAACATTGAGTCGTAATATGAAGGCGAATTATCAGGAAATCAACTCAATCGAAGTCCGGGCTGCATACTAAAACTGTGGCAAATCTCAATAATCAGCAGTTAATGGACGACGAAACAAATCTCTCATCAAACAATACAAATCTTTCATGTCAAAGGAGAATACAGACGCTGTAATCTAGAATAAAGAGACATAACTCAGCGGGTCATGCAGCATCCGTAGATGCAGCTGACGTAAGTTTTAGATTCGGGGCCATGAGACGGAGCAGAAGGCATCAATGATTAGAAAGTTGGAAAGTAAATGATGGGGCCGATCAATGGCAACATGTGAATGTCCCTGTGTAGCGTAGTGCATGGCTGGGGATCACAGTGAAGCTGTTTCGTCTGCCTGTACGGGAGGACTGGATGAAGCTCATGACGGAACAGATGGGGAGTGAAGAGATAGGTTCCACTGAATGGAATAGACAGAGAGCGGGTGGTGAACAGAGTGGCGTCACTTGGTGTTAAATGTTATCTGGGCATGTTGGGATCTGTTCTCGTCTCGGGTGGGAATCTGCAATAAAGGGATCAGGAAGATGCACTTCCGTTTACAGGGCAACGGGTCGTGCATGGAAATTCCATCCCCGATGCAAAGACGACCTCACAGTGAATAATAATTGCCTATGGGATCCATTTTACTCCAGAACACTTTCCTGCATCATTTATAGGTTCAAGGTGAATGTGGAAAAGATTAGTAGGAACCTGGTGGGTAACTTTTTTACGCAAAGGATGGTGGATGTATGGAACAAGCTGCCAGAGGAGGTCGGTGATGCAGGGACTGTCCAAACATGTAAGAAGCAGTTAGACAAGTACATGGATCGGACAGGTTTGGAGGCATATGGGCCAAACGCGGCCAGGTGGGAGTCGTGTAGCTGGAACATGTTAGCCGGTGTGGGCAAGTTGGGCCGAATGGCCTGTTTCCACTCTGTATCATTCTATGACTATGAGTCTATGCATGAATTGCTATCGGAATTAAGTATCTGTGCTCTCTGAAGGCAGATTCCCCGTGCATTGGGAATGTTGCGGTGATCGGAATCGAACCCCGGCCACCTGCTCGGGATTCAACTGGTGAGGCACCGTTGCCGATTGATGAAAGGAGACGCACAAATAGCACAGTGTTTCCCCCGGAGCGGGAGCCGGAATAATGACAATCTGATGCAAAAACTCAGGAAACATAAAATCGGAAAATATGCGAGGATTTCTCACGGAATGAAAACGCGCGTCCGGACGCCGTGAGGCAGCGGTCCGCGGTCTGTCGAGGGAAGTGTTCGGTTTCATCAAGAAATGCACGTGACGGCTGTTTTTCAATAGAGACATTTAGGTCTCGTCCTAATCAGAAGCCTTGGATGAAAAGGGAGATTCACACTTGGTTAATGTCCTGATCTGAGGCTTTGAAGCAAGATGACCCTGAACGGAACACGAAGGACAAGTGTAATCTCCGCAAGTCAAACAGGGATAAGAGGATTCCAAATCAGACTGGGCGCTCAATTCAAGCAAGCGGATGCATGGCGACTGCATTGGCTCTGATGACCACCACGGTTTACGAGCCGAACAATGCATCTCTACCGTTGGATAACCCGCTTTGAACAGGGAAACACTGTTTCACCAATGCGTATTCACCCACCACCCGATGTTTCTGTCTAATACATCCCGATGGCAGAGATCATAAAGCATGGAGAAATATAGCGCGGAAACAGGCCGTGCCGCCCAACGTCCACGTGTCGATTAAAATGGACCATCTGATCTAATTCGGTTTGCCCACATCCCCGAAAACCTTTCCAAACCGTGTACCCGTCCAAATGTCCTTCACATTGTGTGCGCCTCAGCATGTTTCTGGGCAGGTCGTTTCACATTTCCTCAACCCTCTGAATGAAATAGTTGCCCCTCACGTTTATATTAAACATTAACACCTCTCACCTTAAACCCATGTCCTATCGTGCTTGATTTTCCTACCCTGTTAAATAGACTGTGCATTCACTCCATTTATTCCACTCATACCCTTTTCGCCTGTAGAGGTCACCTCTCAGGCCCCTGTGCTCCTAGAAATAAAGACCGAATCTGTCTAACGAAGCCCTGTAGCCCAGGCCCTCGAGTGCTGGCAACATTTTCACCAATCAAGCATGATGGCATCTTTCGCGAAGATTAATTATCGGTGATCGGTCGGTCCGAACGAACCATCTGGCCCGGTTTTGAAATCGTGCGCCTTTCAACGTATTCGCCGCCATCTGTAAACATTGGTTTGGTGTCAGTTGCAAACATATCAACTATGAGCGCACAAGTAGAGTTGCTGCCTTACAACGCTTGCACCTGAAGACCCTGGTTCGATTCCGACTACGGTGCTGTCTGTTCGCGGTTCGTACGTTCCCTCTTCAGTTTCCCCCGAGATTGTTGGTTTCCTTCCACACTCCAAAGACCTACAGGCTTGTAGGTTAAATGGCTTGGTATGAGCCAAGTGCATGTAGGATTGAGTTAATATGCGGGGATCGCTGGTTAGAGCGGACTCGATGGGCCGAAGGGCCTGTTTCCGCGCTGTAAGTTTAGACTTTGGCAAAGGACAGTGATCAGCAGGAGGATAAAACAAATATCTTCCACCGACCCAGAAAAAAAGTTTCCTATCAAAAGGGAATAAAGATACTAAACCTGGAATCTTGAATCTTGGAGGCACTCAGCTGGTCAAGCAGGTCTGTGAAAGCAACAGGTCTAATTCGACGTTTCGGCCCTACTCCCAGTGAGGTCGAGCACAAGGAGCTGATTTATTATAAAACAGGTAAAGGTTTCACTGAGATTGTCAGGGAGAACATGGGATGAGCTGTGTAGCATAGCGTATGACTGAGGGTCGGAATGAGATCTTCCGTCTATCTGTTCTGGAGGACAGGAAAAAGGTCCTGACGGAACAAATGTGAAGTGAGGAGAAAGATTCCACAGAGAGAAATAGACAGAGGGAGGGTGGTGAACAGACTGACGATACTGGGTGTGAACATATTGTCTGGATGCTGAGGTCTGCTCTAGTTAATTGTGGAAAGCTGCATTATGAGAGCAGAAAAACGCACTAATGCTAATATAAGAAAATAACTGCAGATGCTGGTACAAATCGAAGGTATTTATTCACAAAGTGCTGGAGTAACTCAGCAGGTCGGGCAGCATCTCGGGAGAGAAGGAATGGGTGACGTTTCGGGCCGAGACCCTTCTTCAGACCCTTCAGTAATGCTAATGGTATGTTGGCCTTCATAACGAGAGGATTTGAGTGTAGCATTAAAGAGGCCCTTCTGAATTTGTACCGGGCCCTGGTGAGACCACAGCTGGAGTATTGTGTTTTGAGTTTTGGTCTCCTAATTTGTGGAAGGACATCCTTGCTATTGTGGTACGTCCGGAGGATAATCCCCGGGATGGCGGAACTGTCATATGGGGAAAGTTTGTAAAGATTGGGCTTGTCTTCACTGGAATTCAGTAGTAGCTGGCTGCACTGATAACTAGATGGCTGGATAACCAGTGAGCTTGATTTCTAGCCAATAGGATGGACAGCCAGAGAGCATATTAGCTGTCTAGATAGAAACATAGTTTGCTACCTGGGTAGCTAGCTACCCGCATTGCATAACTGGAAAGCTAGAAAGCTGGATGTGTAGATAGATGAATAACTAGATTGCAAGATCGCTAGCTAGAGACATAGGCAGCTCTCTGTGGGGTGCGCTCCCTCTTTCGCGAGGCCCACAGAGGGAGATCTAGTCATATCTAGGTTTGTAGAAAGCTACCTTGCAAGCTAAATTGACAGATAGATCGCTCACGCCGACTATATATATATATGGCTGGATGACAACATGGATAAATGGCTTTCTGGCTAGACGGGTGACAGGCTAGCTGGCTACTTGGGAAATTGATCAGCTGGGAAGCTGGCTCCCTGGGTAGATGGCGAGCTGAATAAATCCAGATGGCTGGATGGGCAGATGGCGAGATGGCTTGATGAGTAGATGGCTAGAAAGCTTGATGGCCAGCTGGCTAGATAGCTAGATAGCTTAGCAGCTAGCTAGATAGATAGATAGATAGATGACTACATGGCTAAATGGCTTGATAGATAGGTAGCAATAGGTGGTAGGTAGATAGCCAGTTTAAGAAACAAATAGCAAGATTCATTGCTACAGAGATAAATGGATAGATTGCTCTATAATTAAATCACTAGATAGCTCGTTAGACTGCTAGCTAGATAGCTGGATAGCTAGATAGGTGGATTGCTAGCCAACAGGATAGATAACTAGGTAGATAGCTAAATATATAGCTAGCTGGATAATAAAATAGCTCGCTTATTAAATTCCTACAAGACTAAATAGCTATATAGCTAGGTGGATAGCTAGATAGGGAGATAGATAGATAGATAGACAGATAGATAGATAGCTAGTTAGTCTGTTAGCTATAGAGCTAACAGCTGGATGAATAGTCAAATTGATAGGTAGCAGGCTCCCTACATAGGTGGGTAGCTGTTTAGCTAGTTAGCAGTGACAGCTAGGAAGCTGGATATCAAGTTATATAGATTGATTACCAGCGGGAAAGACAGCCAGATAGCGTGTTAGCTTTCTAGATAGCCAAATACCTGCATTGCTAGATAGCTTGAACGCTAGACAGGTGGATGGTGTGATAGCTGGATCTCTGCAAAGCAAAAATAGTTAGCTAGTTGCGTAGGCAGCTCTTTGTGGAATGCGGTCTCTCGCTCTCTCGCTCTCGGGGGGGGGGGGGGTGAAAGGGAGAACGAGAGAGACCCATTTCGATCTAGCTAGATAGCTCGTTAATCGCTATAAAACTCTCTTGCGATCTGGCTCGTGAGCTATCTACTGGTATAGCTGGCTAGATGCCTAGCTCACTAGCCATCTAGCAAAGCTTCATCAAGCTAAACCGCTATCTGGCCGCCAAAGCTGTTGGCTAACAATCTAGTTATCTAGTTATCTATCTCTCTAGCCCTCAGGCAAGTTAGTGACCTAGCTATGTTGCTACCAAAATAGTTAGCTCTTTACCTATCAATCAAGCTATCTCGAGAACTGGATTGCGAGCCAGCAGGATAGACTGCCAGACAGCGTGTGAGCTATCTCGATAGCAAGATAGCGAACTACCTAGATAGCTATCTACATGCAATGCTAGACAGCTAGAAAGCTGGATATCTGTATATCAGCTATCAGCGAGATAGCTGGAGATATTGATAGTAAATAGGTAGCTCTCTATCTAGGCAGCTATTTGAGGGGTGCGCTCTCTCACTCTCTCATCCTCTGTGGCCCTCGTGAGAGAGGGAGATCTTGTTGTGGGAACGATAGGTGAGCCATGATAGAATGCAGAAGTGGACTCGATGGGCCTTGGTGCAATAACTCTGCTGCTATGACTTTTGTACCCAGTGTTCTTTTTTAACAGTGCACTGCTGCATCCTCACAAAGCGCACCCTAGTGGATGTACAGTGGCAATATACTGTCATGGCGCCCTCCCCTGGATGAACATCAGCAGCACACGGCAACATCCACACACAGCGCACCTCAGTGCATGTACAGTGGGAATATACTGTCACAGCGCCCTCCCGTGGATGAACATCAGCAGTACACTGCAACATCGAGGCACAACAGCCCTCACTGTCTGTACAATATAAGTGCATCGCAGCATCAGCATTGCTTATGATGAACCTTGAGTTCCCAATGCGAAACACGCAAATCGTGGTAGTACGTTTAGAGTAATAAATATAGCACGTAGAATGCTTGCTATATTTGACCGAGTCATTGAATATGAGTCAGATGTCAATATTCAACTTTAGAGAACTTTACTTCGGCCGCTTTTGCAGCATTGTGTACAGTTATGTTCGCTCTCGTACACGAAGGATATGGGCGCTTCGGAAATCGTGTTCAAGACGTTTACAAGATCATCGCCTGGAGCGTATGAACGACCAGACCTTGGACTGATTCATCGTTCGGGCAGTAACCTGATAGATCGATAGCAAATTATGAGAGGCAAAGATATGGTAAACAGTCAGAACATTCCTCTCAAGATGGAAATATCAAGTATTGAAGGCCACCCCTTTATGGTGAAAGCGATGAAGTTTAAACGAGGTGTGCGGGGAAAGCAAGGGGCATTGAGTGCATCGAACGTAATACCGCAGGTGGGCATTGAGTGATAAGGAATAGGAGTAGAATTAGACCATTCGGCCGATCGTCTTATCCGCCAATCTTTTTCCCTCCAAACCCCATTCTCCTGCCTTCTCCCCATAACTTCTGATACCTGTATTAATCAATAATCTTTCTGTCTACGCCTTTAAATATCCACTGACATGACCTACACAGCCTGTTGTGGCAAATAATTCCACAAATTTATCACCTTCTGACTAAATACATTTCTGATCAACTTCAAAAGAGAGCGTAGATTAATTCTGAGGAAATGATCTCTTGTCCGAGACGCTCCCACAAGTGGAAACATACTTTCCACATCCACTGGATCTAAACCATTCACATATTTGTATGTTTCAATGAGGTCCACCCTCATACTTCTAAACTCCGAGTGCAATCCGGGAGTCGACCAAACGCTCGCCAGAGGTTAACTTATTGCTGGGATCATTCTTATAAACCTTCTCTGGACCCTCTCCAGAGCCAGCACACATTTCCTCTGATATGGTGCCCAGAATTGCTCACAATATTCCAAATGCGGCCTTCTCGTCGCCTTGTATAGCCTCAAAATTAAATCCGTGTTTTTGTGTACAAGTCCTCTTGAAATGAATGCAAGCAATGAGTTTGCTTCCATTAGACAATAGACAATAGACAATAGGTGCAGGAGTAGGCAATTCGGCCCTTTGAGCACCACCATTCCATGTGATCATGGCTGATCATTCTCACCGATTCAACTTGCAGATAAAAAATTTGGGAATAATAATAATAATAATAATAATAATAATAATAATAATAATAATAATAATAATAATAATAATAATAATAATAATAATAATAATAATAATAATAATAATAATAATAATAATAATAATAATAATAATAATAATAATAATAATAATAATAATAATAATAATAATAATAATAATAATAATAATAATAATAATAATAATAATAATAATAATAATAATAATAATAATAATAATAATAATAATAATAATAAACATTTATTTTTTATAGCACTTTTCCAATTGCTCAAAGACGCTTTACAAAACAGTCAGGACATAAAACCAAACAAACAAACAAAAGATTTGTCCTGACGGAGCAGCGTCGAACAAATAGCGCCAGCGTCCTCTCACGTGAGTCCGGCAGTAGACAATAAAGAACACAAGACACACAATTACAATTTTAACACAAACAGCCATCACAGTAATTGCTCCAGGCACACCCTCACTGCCATGGAAGGCAAAGAAAAGTCTTATCTCCTCCTCATTCTTCTCCCGTGGTGCCACGAGGCGACCGAGGCTCTCGACTTTTGAACCCCCACCGGGCGATGGAAAGTCCCAGGGCCGAGCCGAGCAGGCCGATGAAGGTCCTAAGCCCCCACCGGGTGATGGGAAGTGCCGCGACCGAGCCACGCAGGGCGTTGAGGGCCCTGCGAGCGGGTCGGTCAAACTTCGCGCTTCGGGGCGGTCGAAGCTGCTACGGCTGGAGCTCCCGAAAGCCGGTCGCCAGCCAGGGACCTGCGAACTCCAGATGTTGCGGTCTGCAGGGCCCACGGCCGAAGCCTCCGAGATGGCAAGTCCAGGCCCTGCCACCGGATTCTTCAAGGTCGATCCCAGCTGGAGGCCGCCGACTCCACGTTGTTGGGCCGTAGCACGAACGGAGATACGACACGATAACCAGCACTCCCAAGTCCCTTTGAACTTCAGATTGATGGATTATTTTCCCACTTAGACAATAGTCTACGCCATTATTCCTACTACCAAAATGCAGTACTCCGCACTTTGCTACACTATATTCCATCTGCCACTTCTCTACCCATTCCCCCAACATGTCCTAGTCCTTCTGCGGAGTCCATGCTTTCTCTAAACTACCTGCCCTTCCACCTTTTTTCGTAACATCTGAAAACCTGGCCACAAAGCCTTCAATCCCCTCGTCCAAATCATAATATAAAACGTGGAGTAGCGGACAAACACCGATCCTTGAAGATCTTCACTAGTTACTGTTAGCCAACGAGAAAAAAAATCCCTCTTTATTGCCACTCTTTGTCTTCTGCCATCCAGCCAGCCAGTTATCCATGCTGATGTTTGCCCTTTGTCACCGTTGGCTCTCATCTTCCTAAGCAGCCATCTTGTGACACCTGGTCAAAGGTTTTCTGAAAATCAAAGTTAACAACATCTACTGTCTCTCCTTTGGCTGTTTTGCTATTTACTTCTTCAAATAATTCCAGCAAATTTATCAAACACGACCTTCCATTCACAAAGCCATGCCAACTTATGCCTATTTCATCGTGCACTTATAAATACTCTGTCACATCATCCTGTATAACGGGTCCTAAAACTTACCACCCACTCCACTGGTGTTGGAGGCAGATACAATAGTGACATTTAAGACAAGTTCAGATTTTCAGGTAATGAAGGGATATGCATTGTGAGCAGGCAGGTAAGGGTGGTCGTCTCATGTTCGGCACAGCTATTATTAGCCGAAAGTCCTGCCGTGCCTTGTACTTCATGTAGGAAAGAAATGCACAAGCTGGTTTAAATGGAAGGTAGACACAAAATGCTGGTCTAACTCAACGAGACAGGCAGCATCTCTGGAGAGAAAGAATGGGTGACGTTTCGGATCGAGACCCTTCTTTAGACTGATGTCAGAGAGGTCGGCGGGAAAGAGATAGAATTTTGTTGGAGACAGTGAGACTGGTGGGAGAACTGGGAAGGAGGAGGGATGGAGAGAGAGGGAAAACAAGGGCTAATTGAAGTTAGATAAGTCAATGTTCATATCGCTGATATGTTAGCTGCCCAAGTTAAGTATCAGGTGCTGTTCCTTCAATTTGCGCTGGGCCTCACTCTAGCAATGGAGGATGCCCAGGACAGAAAGTTCAGATTGGGAATGGGGGAGCGGGGGTGAGTAAAATTGCTGAGCAACCGGGAGATCAGGTAGGACTGTGTGGAGCTGTTCAGCGAAACGATTGTCGAGCTTGCGCTTGGTCTCGCCGATATCACTCCATCAGTACTATCCCACAGTATACCGTTTCACCAGTACTACCCCACAGTGCGTCACTCCATCAGTACTATCCCACTGTATACCGTTACACCAGTACGACCCCACAGTGCATCAATCCATCAGTACTATCCAACAGTATACCATTACACCAGTACTACCCTACAGTGCGTCACTCCATCAGTGCTACCGCACAGTGTCACACCATCAATTCCATCCCACATTACGTCACAACAACAGTACTACCGCAGTGTGTCACCCCATCAGAACTACCCCATAATGAGCCATTACTTCAACACTACTCTACGTTAGGTTACTCCATCAATACTACTTCACAGTCTGTCACTCCATCATTACTACATGTTACTCCATCAGTAGAACCCAAGAGCGTGTCACTCTAATCAGTACAACCCCACAGTATGTCATTCCATCATTTCTGCCCCACGGTGTTTCACACTGTCAGTACTACCTTAGGTATGTAATTTCAACCGTACTACCCACAGCTTTTCCCCCTTCAGTAATACCATCGAATGTGTCACTGCATCAGTGTTACCCCAAAATGTACCGGTCCTTCAGTACTACCCCACAGGATGCTAATCAATAAGTACTATCCCACAGCGTGTCACTACATCAGTACTACCACATCGTCTGTAACTCCATCATTACTGCATCACAACATGTCATTCATTCGGAACTATCCTATGGAATGCCATTGCATCAATACTACTAAATGGATATTCATTCCATCAGTACTATCCCACAGTTTGTCATTCGATCAGTTCTCCCCCTCAGTGCGTCACTCCATCAGAACTACCCTATAATGTGTCATTACATCAGTAGTATCCCATTTAGTTTCACACCATTAATACTATCCCACAGTGTGCCACGACAACAGTACTACCATATCGTTTGTTCCTCCATCAGTACTATCGCACACTGTGTCATTCCATCAGTAATACACCAAAATGTTTTACTCCATCAGTGCCAGCCCACAGTTTGTCACTTCACTAGTACTACCCCAAAGTGTATTGCTCCATCTGTACTGCCCACATTGTGTCACTCCATCAACACTACCCCACTGGTTATCACTCCATCAATACAAGACTACAGTATGTTAGACGATCATTACTAGAACACACTATGTTACTCCATCAGTACAACCCCAGAGCGTGTCACTCATCGGTACTACCGCACTGTATACCATTCCATCAATACACACCCAAAGTTTTTTAACATCAGTACCACGTTGTGTATCATTCCATTAATACTACCACACAGGGTGTCACTCTATCAGTACTATCCAACGGTGTGTCACTCCATCAGTACTACACAATGAGTCCTTCCATCAGTACTACCCCACAGTGCTTCAATCCACCAGTATTACTCTGGTATATGTCTATCCAACAGTACTACACCGCAGGGTGTCACACAATCAGTACTATTCCACAATATGCTATTGCGTCATTACTGCCACATAGTGCGCCATTCCATCAGTACTACCTCAAAGTGTGTCACTCCAACAGCACTACCTCAGTCATAAAATATAGTTTGTTACTCCATCTGTACTACCCTGCACTGTGCCACTCCATCAGTGCCTCCCCATAGGGCATCGCACCATCAGGAATATCACTCGGGTTATCGTCGCATCAGTACTACGCCACCGTGTGTCACTCCATCAGTACATACCATTGATTATCACTCCATCAGTATACCACGCAGCGTGTCACTCCATCAGTACTACCCCACAGTGTCAACCCATCAGTACTTCCTCGCAGTGTCACTCCATTAGTATTCCCCACAGTGTGTCACTCCATCAGTCCTACCTCACTTTGTCACTCCAACAGTAATTCCCCACAGTTTCACTCTATTAGTATTTCTGCACAATGTCTCATTCCATTAGTTCTACCCGATGTTTATCATTCAATCAGGACTATCCCAGTGTGTCACCCCATAAGTGCTGCCACAAATTGTGTCACTGCATCAGTATTGCCGCTCAGTGTGTCACTGCATTAGTACTACACTACAGTTTGTCATCACAATAGTACTACCGCTCAGTGTGTCACTCCGTCGGTGAAACCGCGCAGTGTCTCACTGCATCAATACAACTCCATGGTGTTACACTCCATCAGCACTGCCCAACATCATGTCACTCCAGTGCAACCCTAGAACGTGTCACTCCATCAATGCTCCCCGCAGGATCTTCTTCCATCAGTACTCCCCAAAGTGTTTCACAACATCAGGACTTGCTCAAATCTGCCATTCCATCCGCAATATCCCACAGTGTGCTAACCCATCGCTGCGACTCCATAGTGTGTAATTCCATCAATATGTCACCAGAGATTGTCATCGCACAGCGTGTCAATCCATCAGTATTACTGTGTCACTCCAACAGAATGTGTTATTACATCAATCCTTCCCCACAGAGTGTAATTCCATCAACACACCTCCACAGTACGTCATTACATCAGTACTACTCCACAGTGTTACACTCCATTAGTACAACACTGGAGCGTGTCACTCCATCAGTACTACCCTACAATATGTTATTCCATCAGTATTACACCACAGTGATGCATTCCATCAATACTGCCTTAAGCTTGTTATTCCATTTTGTACAACCACACGGACTCATTCAATTAGTATTACCCATCAGTGTAACTCTCCATCTGTACTGCCCCACCGTCAGTCCTTACCATTCCACAATGTGCGACCCGACAGTACCACCAAAGATTGGGTCAATACTTCAGTACTAGCCCACTGTGCGCCATTCTGTCCACACTACCCCCAGTGTGTCATTCAATCAGCACTACACCGAAGTATCTCACTCCGTCATTACAAACGCGCAGTGTGTCAGCCCATCAGTAATACGCACCGTGTGTCACTCCATCAGTACTGCACCACAGCGTGTCACTCCATCAGTTTTACCCCACGGGATGTAGTTGCACACTGAAGTAGTACTGACGGAGTGACAAACTGCGTGGTAGTACTGATGCAATGACCTCACAATTTGTCACTAAATCAGTGCTATTCCACTGTGTGTCACTCCGTCAGTACTACTCCGCAGTTTGTCATAACAACAGTACTACACATTGTGCCACTCCATGACTATTACCCGCAGTGTGTCACTACATCAGTAGAGCCCCACGGTGTATCATTCCATCAGAACAACCGCAAAGTGTGTCACTTCATCAGCACTACTGCAAATTGTGTTACTCCATCTGTACCAACCCACAGTATGTTAATCCACCCGTACTGCATCAACTGGGGTCACTCCATCAGTACTACAGCGCATTGTGTCACTCCATCAGTACTACCCCACATTGTGTCACTCCATCAGTACTACCCCACAGTGTGTCACTACATCAGTACTACTGCGCAGTGTGTGACTTCACCAATACAACTTCAAAGTGTGTCACTCCATCTGTACCAACCCAGTGTGATAATCCACCATTACTACCATACATTGTGTCACTCCATCAGTTCCACTGCACAGTGTGTCACTCCGTCAGTAATGCCCCACAGCGTGTCACGTCGTCACTAAAACCCACAGTATGCCATTACATCATTACAAACACACATGTTCACACCCTCAAACACAGTCAAACACGCACACACACATAGCCGTGCACGAAGACACACGCAATCTCTCAAATGCAATCACAAACAATCAAATATACTCTCACACATTCTCACATACAATCACACGTACACATGCACTCACACTAACAGATATTCACACGCACTAGCACGAAGAGACACGCACTCTTTCGCACACACTTACACATGAACACATTCTCTGACAACACCATCATATACTCTCCCACACACGTACACGCACACACACACACACACACACACACACACTATCAAAGAATTACATGTTCAAACACTCTGACAAACTCACATCCCACATATTCTCTCACATTCTCACAAACAGCCACACACACGCACAGACGCAAACACTGTCCTTCACAAACCCACATGCACTCTCCCACTCAGAGACACAGATATATTCAATCGCACTTGCATCCACACTTACTAATGCTCACACACTCACACGCACACTCACGCACTAGCACAGACAGACACACACACACAAATATAGGCACTATTACATGCTCTACCGCTCTCTCACACGCAGACCCGCATGCACACGTGCACATTTTGGGATTGAGTTGATCCTTGGATGTTCGCGGCGAGCAGCGCAGCGCAGCGTGGCCGGGAGTGTTCCCGGTGAGCGGGGCCAAGCCCTTCAGTCGGCCCGGTCGGCCCGGCTCGCCCACCGCGGATGGCGATGAGAACCGCGCCTCGGGAGCGAGGTGGGAGCCGCGAGGAACCGCAGAGAGCGAGGTGGACCGTCGGAGAGCGAGGAAGGCCGCCGAGAACGAAGGGGCGACCCGCGGTGCGGCGGCAGGCTGGAGATACATCTATCCGGCCAACGTTTGTAACTTTGCCGGCGTCAAAATGTGGCGACACTTGTGTACCGCCTCGGTGAGGTCTTCTACATGATGTTACCGGGTTGTCTGCAAAACTAAGCATTTCACTATACCTGGGTCCGTGATAATAAGGTAACACTGAATCATTGAAATTCCTGCAGCCGCATACACTAACGCATACACACACACACCGACTCATGTGCACAATCTCACACATTCACATTCGCATACACGTGCTAGCACACTCTTGCACGGACTCGCACACTCACACTGTCACACACAATCAATATCCAATGCGAGTCAGGCTACACCTCTGGAGAAATCTAATTGAGTATGTCAGTTCAGTGCAGTTTATTGTCACGTGTACCGAGGTACCGTGAAAAGCTTTTGTTGCGTGCTACCCAGTCAATGGAAACAAAATACTTCATTACAGTCGAGCCATTTACAGAGTATAGATACATGATAAGGGGATAACGTTCAGTGCAAGGTAAAGCCTGCAAAATCCGATCGAGGATAGTCCGAGGATCAACAAAGAGGTAGATAGTAGTTCAGCACTGCTTTCTGGTTGTGGTGGGATGATTCCGTTGCCTGATAACAGCTGGGAAGACACTGTCCCTGAAACTGGAGGTGTGCATTTTCACACTTCTGTACATTTTGCCTGATGGGACAGAGGAGAAGCAGGAGTGGCAATGGTGCGACTCGTCCTTGGTTATGCTGCTGGCCTTGCCGAGGCAGCGTGGTTTATAAATTGAGTCAATATATGGGAGGTTGGTTTGTGTGATGGTCTGGACAATTCGCAGCAATTTCTTGCGTTGTTGTATGGAGCTGTTCCCAAACCAAGCTGTGATGCATCTTGATAAAATACTTTCTATGGTGCATCTGTCGAAGTTGGTGAGAGTTGTAGAGGGCACGCTGAACTGGCTAAGCCTGCCAAGGACATGGATTTGTGAAGTTCGGTTCGAGACCCTTCTTCAGACTGATTGTGGTGGGAAGCTGGAGAAGGCTGGAACAGCAGGACAAAGCGAGTTGAATGATGAGTGGGTGAATACCGTTTTAATAGTTAGGTGGTTGAGACCAGAGGTTAAAAGATAAAAGTTGCGAGATAAGGATTGAGCAGGTTGGAATTATAAAGAGAGAGGAGGGAATATCGGTTGAAGATGGAGGTGGAGGGGATTAACAAGTGCGAGTCCGCGTGAAGGAAGAGATAGAGCGAGGGAAAAGCGTGAAGTTGCACGTTAGTTACCTGGCATTTGCTAATGTTCATACCATTAGGTTGCAAGGTTCCCAAGCGGACTATGATGCGGCGTTCTTTCTGTTTTAATGTAACCTCTCTGGCGCTGGTGGAGGCCCAGGACAGAAAGGGTCAGTGTGCGAGGGGGAGTTACAATGGCTTGCAACGGGGAGATACGGCAAGCCTTAGCAGAACGAGGGTGAGTGTTCGACAAAACGGTCGCCGAGTCTCCATTTCACCACGCCGATGTAAAGGAGGCCATACCTGGAACACCACATGCAGTAGATGAGATTAGAGGAGGTGCAGGTGAACATCTGTCTCACCTGGAAGGGCTTCTCGAGCGTGAGGGAAGAGGTATAGGGACAGCTGTTACATCCCATGGTGGCTAACCGTTTTAACTGCACTTGCCAAGAAAGGCTTTGGAAAGAGAAGTGATGGTAAGTGATGGAGAGGTGAGGAAATGGATAGAGAAATAGGTCGTACAAAGATAAAAGGGAGAGATAGAGGAGAAGACGAAAGAAGAGGTGGAGGGAGAGTGAACGATCAAAGGGAGAGTGGGAAAAATGAGGAGAGAGGGGAGTTCAGAGCCAGTGGGTTGGCAAAAGGGGGAGAGGGAAGCATTAGAGAGATACAGGGAGAAGGAGGGAGAGATGCAGTAAGAGTGGGAGGGGAGAGAGGTTGGCAGAGAGCGGTCGGCACAGAGAGGGAGAATAGAGAGTGTAGGGGCGAGAATAACAGTTCAGAGAGAGAATAGCAGTAAAGATGGAGAGAGAGAGAGAAAGAGAGGAGGGAGAGATGTTGCATCATTCGCCGTTTGTTCTACTTTTAAGACAATTCTGTGACGGCAATGGTTCTGTTCACTGAGTGTCGTGAGTCTTTGGGTCGTTCCTCCTCAGAGGTGATGAAGGTAGAGAATGTTGTTGTCCCAAGGCAAAGCCAGATCCATTCCAGGCAAGCAAGGACTAAATGCTTACTAGGGGTCGCCGGGAGTGTGGGGTTGAGGTTACAATCAGTTAAGCCGCGATCACATTGAGTGTTAAAACAGAGTGGACGGGCCATTTTAGTCTGATGTGATCTGTTGAACTAATTCATCACGCTGTGGACAAAGGCTGTCCAGTCCACCTTTAAACTGGGCACCAGAAGCCTTGCGACGGTCCCTTGAATTTGGGATTGCCTTGCTGAGTAAAGGAAATCAGATAAACAACATGTGGTGGAGAGATGGATCCGATGGAGTTTGAAACAATATCCCCTTTGCTGGAACAATGCCGCTCCCAATTTCCATCCCTCAGTATCGCCACAATTCCCAGTCTTCGGAATTTCTCAATCAATTCCCTGAGTAAATCACGACCTGTCTCAGCAGGGATTTCACTTGGCTGATGTCATCTGTTTGCGAATCATTTCAAAAGCTCTATTTTTAATTCTGTTGAAACTTCACTGTCCCGGTGGAGACGGAAAATGGTATAAAATCTCCGGGAATGTTCT
Source organism: Rhinoraja longicauda (assembly GCF_053455715.1). NCBI lineage: Eukaryota > Metazoa > Chordata > Chondrichthyes > Rajiformes > Arhynchobatidae > Rhinoraja > Rhinoraja longicauda. The sequence continues at coordinate 1,921 of NW_027602031.1, read as the reverse complement.
GCCCCGGCATTTCATTCCGAGAGATTACCGGCAGTTCACGGGGACACGTCGCTGGGCAGAGAACATGTGGGAAAAGCTGTACGAATATTTCGCCGTGGAGAAAATCTTGTACGTGATCATTGCTGCCGTTGGAGTCCCTGGTAAGTGAGCAGAACGATTCAAGTTTTATAACTCCGTCTGTTAACCGGTGTTGACATGATTCTGATCGTGTTACAATATTCCTAACTGATGATTGTTGTACAAGAATATGTGAAGTATATCAATCCTCTAAATGAAATATCTTTGAATTAACGCTGTGATTTTTCTCATTTTCAGACAGCGAAACTAACCCTCTCTTTCTCCCACTGCCGGGACCCACTAGAATGTTGTTCTTGCCTTCAGTGGGACCTTGCCCAGAGTTGTCCCAGTGCTCGGGACAGGCAGCTCTCCGGGACGGTGTGACTGGGAAGGGGTTTACATTGTGAAGTTCACTGTGTCTGAGTTATTGATCAGAGTGAACACCCGCTCCTGTGGACACGTCTCGCTGTGGAGTCTGTCACAGTCGGATTCCACCTCCTGTTGGTCAATAATTGGATCGATCTCCTGAACCAGTGGCCGCGGATCTACCGGCGTGTGTTGTTACCGAACTGAGGAATGAATCCATTAACGGAGCCACTCTGCTGCCGGATCCTAAGTTGTCCCTGCCTTCCCTCTGGAACCCTCCTGGTCCCCATCAGATGCCGAGTTCCCAGAGCCCCGGTTAAACGCGGCCGGTCACGGTTAATTCTGTGAAACCGGCCCCATCAGAGACTGTGAGCGGGGTTAACTGTAGACAGGACCATTCCGCCTATTGTAGCGGGCGGCTGCTCGTTCCCTCCCCGCCCTTTACCCCGCCCGTCGCCTTATCTCCTCTCCCCTGAAGCAGGGAGGTCGGGCACAGTCGGAGCCGGGTCTGACATTGTTAAACCTGCAGCCGCGCACCGACTCCAACACTCCTGATCTCCAGCTGAAAGTGGAGCCGGTGTTCAGCCCCGGAGACCGTGTTCAGTAATGCCCAGTGTCCGTCCCCTTCTCTTTCCGCAGTGAATTTAGTGGCGATTGTGATCCTGTCCCGGGGAAAGTGCGGCCTCTCCACCTGCACCACTCGCTACCTGGTGGCCATGGCAGCGGCCGATCTACTGACTCTGATCACCGCGGTCATTTTGTATTGGATCCGATTCCATTACTTTTATTGGAATTTCCTTCACCTTGTGTGCAGTGTTAACGAAGTACTGAGGTATTCAGCTACAGACTGTTCTGTCTGGTTCACCGTCACTTTCACCTTTGATCGCTTTGTCGCCATTTGTTGCCAGAAGCTGAAAACAACATATTGCACCGGGAAAACTGCGGCTGCGGTTCTCGCAACAACCGGCGTTCTGCTCTGTCTGAAAAACGTTCCCCGCTACTTCACTCAGAAACCCCGGATAATCATCGACAATGTCCCATGGGGCTGTGACATGGTGGCCAGTTATTACACTGACCCCGGGTGGATGGCATTTGACTGGTTCGACACGGTTTTAACTCCGCTCCTCCCTTTCGCTGTGATCCTGCTGCTCAACGCTCTGACAGTCCGGCACATTTTAGTGGCCAGTCGGGTCCGTCAGGGGCTGAGGGGTGAGAGCAAGGGGGAGAAGCGCAGTGACCCGGAGATGGAGAGCAGGAGGAGGTCTGTGGTTTTACTCTTCACCATCTCCGGCAGCTTCATCCTCCTGTGGCTGACGGCGGTTGTAAACTTCGTCTATTATCAGATGACAGATATTGCAACAGATTGGAAAGGTTCTCAATATATCTTTCACTACCTCGGGTATGTGCTGAAGAATCTCAGCTGCTGCACGAACACATTTATTTACGCGGCGACCCAGTCCAAGTTCAGGGAGCAGGTGAAGAGCGCGGTGAAATATCA
>NW_027602030.1:0-54308 GCF_053455715.1 Rhinoraja longicauda | reverse complement strand
AGGCTAGATGCGGGAAGATTGTTCCCGATGTTGGGGGAGTCCAGAACCAGGGGTCACAGCTTAAGGATAAGGGGGAAGTCTTTATGGACCGAGATGAGAAAACATTTCTTCACACAGAGAGTGGTGAGTCTGTGGAATTCTCTGCCACAGAAGGTAGTTGAGGCCAGTTCATTGGCTATATTTAAGAGTTAGATGTGGCCCTTTTTGCTAAAGGGATGAGGGGGTATGGAGAGAAGGCAGGTACGGGATACTGAGCTGGATGATCAGCCATGATCATATTGAATGGCGGTGCAGGCTCGAAGGGCCGAATGGCCTACTCTGCACCTATTTTCTATGTTTCTAACATGCCCCATCTACACTAGTCCCACCTGCCCACACCGCCCAACATGCCCCATCTACACTAGTCCCACCTGCCCACACCGCCCAACATGCCCCATCTACACTAGTCCCACCTGCCCACACCGACCAACATGCCCCATCTACACTAGTCCCACCCTCCCACACCGTCCAACATGCCCCATCTACACTAGTCCCACCTGCCCACACTGACCAACATGCCCCATCTACACTAGTCCCACCCGCCCACACCGGCCAACATGCCCCATCTACACTAGTCCCACCCGTCCACACCGGCCATCATGCCCCATCTACACTAGTCCCACCCGCCCACACCGGCCAACATGCCCCATCTACACTAGTCCCACCCGCCCACACCGTCCAACATGCCCCATCTACACTAGTCCCACCTGCCCACACTGACCAACATGCCCCATCTACACTAGTCCCACCCGCCCACACCGGCCAACATGCCCCATCTACACTAGTCCCACCCGCCCACACCGTCCAACATGCCCCATCTACACTAGTCCCACCTGCCCACACTGACCAACATGCCCCATCTACATTAGTCCCTCCCGCCCACACCGCCCAACATGCCCCATCTACACTAGTCCCACCTGCCCACACTGACCAACATGCCCCATCTACACTAGTCCCACCCGCCCACACTGACCAACATGCCCCATCTACACTAGTCCCACCCGCCCACACAGACCAACATGTGCTAGGAGGATGCTAGGAGGCTGCAGACTTGGATAGATTAGGCGAGTGGGCAAATGCATGGCAGATGCAATATAATGTGGATAAATGTGAGGTTATCCACTTTGGCGGCAAGAACAGGAAAGCAGAGTATTACCTGAATGGTGACCGATTGGGAGAAGGGGAGATGCCATGTGACCTGGGTGTCATGGTGCACCAGTCATTGAAAGCAAGCATGCAGGTGCAGCAGGCAGTGAAGAAAGTGAATGGTATGTTGGCATTCATAGCAAGAGGATTTGAGTATAGGAGCAGGGGGGTTCTGCTGCAGTTGTACAAGGCCTTGGTGAGACCGCACCTGGAGTATTGTGTGCAGTTTTGGTCTCCTAACCTGAGGAAAGACTTTCTTGCCTTAGAGGGAGTACAGAGAAGGTTCACCAGATTGATCCCTGGGATGGCGGGACTTTCATATGAGGAAAGATTGGATAGACTGGGCTTATACTCGCTGGAATTTAGAAGACTGAGGGGGGATCTTATAGAAACATATAAAATTCTTAAGGGGTTGGACAGGCTAGATGCGGGAAGATTGTTCCCGATGTTGGGGGTTTCCAGAACCAGGGGTCACAGCTTAAGGATAAGGCAGAAGTCTTTTAGGACCGAGATGAGAAAACATTTCTTCACACAGAGAGTGGTGAGTCTGTGGAATTCTCTGCCACAGAAGGTAGTTGAGGCCAGTTCATTGGCTATATTTAAGAGTTAGATGTGGCCCTTTTTGCTAAAGGGATCAGGGGGTATGGAGAGAAGGCAGGTACGGGATACTGAGCTGGATGATCAGCCATGATCATATTGAATGGCGGTGCAGGCTCGAAGGGCCGAATGGCCTACTCTGCACCTATTTTCTATGTTTCTAACATGCCCCATCTACACTAGTCCCACCTGCCCACACCGCCCAACATGCCCCATCTACACTAGTCCCACCTGCCCACACCGCCCAACATGCCCCATCTACACTAGTTCCACCTGCCCACACCGACCAACATGCCCCATCTACACTAGTCCCACCTTCCCACACCGGCCAACATGCCCCATCTACACTAGTCCCACCTGCCCACACAGACCAACATGCCCCATATACACTAGTCCAACCTGCCCACACCGAACAACATGCCCCATCTACACTAGTCCCACCTGCCCACACCGACCAACATACCCCATCTACACTAGTCCCACCTGCCCACACCGACCAACATGCCCTATCTACACTAGTCCCACCTGCCCACACCGCCCAACATGCCCCATCTACACAAGTCCCACCTGCCCACACCGGCCAACATGCCCCATCTACACTAGTCCCACCTGCCCACACAGACCAACATGCCCCATCTACACTAGTTCCACCTGCCCACACCGACCAACATGCCCCATCTACACTAGTCCCACCTGCCCACAACGACCAACATGCCCCATCTACACTAGTCCCACAACGACCAACATGCCCCATCTACACTAATCCCACCTGCCCACAACGACCAACATGCCGGTTTGTAAATTAAAGCTCGTAGCTTTTTGATAAATTTAAAAATTAAAGCTCGTAGCTTTTGATAAATTTATATATTAAAGCTCGTAGCTTTTTGATAAATTTATAAATTAAAGAGGGAGAGAGAGAGGGAGAGAAAAGGGCAGAGAGAGAGAGAGAGAGAGAGAGAGGGGGAGAGAGAGGGAGAGAGGGAAAGAGAGGGAGAGAAAGGTGGAGAGAGAGAGAGGGGGAGAGAGAGAGAGGGAGAGAGAGGGGGAGAGAGAGAGAGGGGGAGAGAGAGAGAGGGGGGAGAGAGAGAGGGGGGAGAGAGAGAGAGGGAGAGAGAGGGGGAGAGAGAGAGAGAGGGGGGAGAGAGAGGGGGGGAGAGAGAGAGGGGGTAGAGAGAGAGGGGGGAGAGAGAGGGGGAGAGAGAGAGAGGGAGAGAGAGAGGGGGGGGAGAGAGAGTCCAGAACCAGGGGTCACAGCTTAAGGATAAGGGGGAAGTCTTTTAGGACCGAGATGAGAAAACATTTCTTCACACAGAGAGTGGTGAATCTGTGGAATTCTCTGCCACAGAAGGTAGTTGAGGCCGGTTCATTGGCTATATTTAAGAGGGAGTTAGATGTGGCCCTTTTTGCTAAAGGGATCAGGGGGTATACTGAGTTGGATGATCAGCTATGATCATACTGAATGGCGGTGCGTACAGGCTCGAAGGGCCGAATGGCCTACTCCTGCACCTATTTTCTATGTTTCTATGTTTCTAACATGCCCCATCTACACTAGTCCCACCTTCCCACACCGGCCAACATGCCCCATCTACACTAGTCCCACCTGCCCACACCGACCATCATGCCCCATCTACACTAGTCCCACCTGCCCACACCGTCCATCATGCCCCATCTACACTAGTCCCACCTACCCACACCGACCAACATGCCCCAACTACACTAGTCCCACCTGCCCACACCGTCCATCATGCCCCATCTACACTAGTCCCACCTGCCCACACCGTCCATCATGCCCCATCTACACTAGTCCCACCTACCCACACCGACCAACATGCCCCATCTACACTAGTCCCACCTGCCCACACCGACCAACATGCCCCATCTACACTAGTCCCACCTGCCCACACCGGCCAACATGCCCCATCTACACTAGTCCCACCTGCCCACACCGGCCAACATGCCTGTTTATAATTTAAAGCTCGTAGCTTATTGATAAATTTATAAATTAAAGCTCGTAGCTTTTTGAGTTTGTTTGTGTGTGTGTGAATCTCTCTCTCTCTCTCCTCTCTCTCCCCTTCCCTCTCTCTCTCCCCCTCCTCTCTCTCCACCTCTTGCTATTAAAAGATATTTTATAAATGAAAGCTCGTAGCTTTTTGATAAATTTAAAAATTAATGCTCGTAGCTTTTTGATAAACTAAAAAAATTAAAGCTCGTAGCTTTTTGATACATTTATAAATTAAAGCTCGTAGCTTTTTGATAAATTTATAAATTAAAGCTTGTAGCTTTTTGATAAATTTATTTTATTTGATAAATTCCACTGGAATTCTCTGCCAGTGGAACTCTCTGCCACAGAAGGTAGTTGAGGCCAGTTCATTGGCTATATTTAAGAGGGAGTTAGATGTGGCCCTTGTGGCTAAAGGGATCAGGGGGTATGGAGAGAAGGCAGGTACAGGCTACTGAGCTGGATGATCAGCCATGATCATATTGAATGGCGGTGCGTACAGGCTCGAAGGGCCGAATGGCCTACTCCTGCACCTATTTTCTATGTTTCTGTTTCTATAAATTAAAGCTCGTAGCTTTTTGAGTTTGTTTGTACGTGGGTGAATCTCTCTCTCTCTCTCCCTCCCTCTCTCCCTCCCTCTCCCTCCCTCCCTCCCTCCCTCCCTCCCTCCCTCCCTCTCTCTCCCTCCCACTCTTTCTCAAACTCTCCAAAACTATATTAAAAAGAAAAATCTCCACTTTATTCCAGAGCTCAGGGCTACAGAATAGAAGCAATTATCACATTGGAGTAACCAGACATGAAGTCAGCTTCGGCCCTTGTTTTACATTCACACCTCCAACCATGTACACAATAGAGGCGATGATCACAACTTGGGCTACATTCCCTGTAGTCAGGTATCTTTGCAAACAACATCCCTTGCCTTTTGCAGTATATTCCTTTGGCCACATTTTCTTCAGTCATGGAAGATCACAAAATTACTTTATTTGCAGATGATGTCTTAATTTGTCTTACTAGACCATTGGAATCCTTAAGAAAATTATATTTCAGACTGGAAGAATACGGGAAAGTATCAGGATATAAAATTAATAAAGATAAAACTGAAATAATGCCTCTTTTTGAAGGCAATTATGACCAATGTAAAAGAGAAAGTCAGTTTAAATGGCAAAAAGAAGGCATTAAGTACTTAGCAGTTAAAGTAGATAATAAGTTAAATAATTTGTATAAATTAAATTATAAACCAATAATAAAAAAAATAGATGAGGACCTGAAGAAATGGATGAATCTTCCAATTACATTGCTAGGGAGAGTGAACTGTATTAAGATGAATATTTTTCCGAGGATACAGTATTTAATCCAAACACTGCCTATACCTTTGCCAAATAAATTTTTTCAAGAATTGAACAAAATTGTGAGGAATTTTTTTTGGAAAGGTAAAATGCCAAGAGTGTCTCTGGAAAAATTAACATGGAAATTTGAATTAGGTGGACTGCAATTACCAAATTTTAAAAATTATTATCTGGCAGCACAAATGAGTTGAGTTGAGTATAGGAGTTGAGTATAGGAGCAAAGATGTCCTTCTGCAGTTGTACAGGGCCCTAGTGAGACCGCACCTGGAGTACTCTGTGCAGTTTTGGTCTCCAAATTTGAGGAAGGATATTCCTGCTATTGAGGGCGTGCAGCGTCGGTTCACCAGGTTAATTCCCGGAATGGCGGGACTGTCGTATGTTGAAAGACTGGAGCAAATAGGCTTGTATACACTGTATAAACGTATAAGATTATTAAGGGGTTGGACACGTTAGAGGCAGGAAACATGTTCCCAATGTTGGGGGAGTCCAAAACAAGGGGCCACACAGTTTAAGAATAAGGGGTAGGCCATTTAGAACGGAGATGAGGAAAAACTTTTCCAGTCAGAGAGTTGTGAATCTGTGGAATTCTCTGCCTCAGAAGGCAGTGGAGGCCAATTCTCCAGATGCATTCAAGAGAAAGAGTTAGATAGAGCTCTTAAGGATAGCGGAATCAGGGGGTATGGGGAGAAGGCAGGAACGGGGTACTGATTGAGAACGATCAGCCGCGATCACATCGAATGGCGGTGCGTACAGGCTCGAAGGGCCGAATGGCCTCCTCCTGCACCTATTGTGAGAGAGAGGAAGGGGAGAGAGAGAGGGAAGGGGAGCTATCAATCAAGGACAAACATTGACACAAAGAAACAGCGAGCAAATGTGGCGGCCATTTCGTTGAAAAAAACTGAGCACATGTGGCGGCCATTTTGTTGAAATAAACAGTGAGCACATGTGGCCCTTCATAAGCCCACAACTTCCCCAAGGCTCAGCGATCCCACCAATTATCAATTAGCAGCCCGCCCGACGGGCGACATTGTCCACACCCAGTCTCCACCTCTTGCTATTAAAAGATATTTTATAAATTAAAGCTCGTAGCTTTTTGAGGTATAAAATATCTTTTTAATAACAAGATTAAATAGCTCTCCCCTTTCTCTTTCCCTTCCTCTCTCTCCCCCTCCTCTCTCTCCCCCTCCTCTCTCTTCCCCTCCTCTCTCCCTCCCTCACTCCATCCCTCCCTCTCTCCCTCCCTCCCTCTCACCCCCAAACATAAAACTATGAGCTTTAATTTATAAAATATATTTTAATAGCAAGAGGTGGATAGCCATCATGCCCCATCTACACTAGTCCCACCCGCCCACACCGTCCATCATGCCCCATCTACACTAGTCCCACCTGCCCACACTGACCAACATGCCCCATCTACACTAGTCCCACCTGCCCACACCGTCCATCATGCCCCATCTACACTAGTCCCTCCTGCCGACACTGACCAACATGCCCCATCTACACTAGTCCCACCTGCCCACACCGCCCAACATGCCCCATCTACACTAGTCCCACCTGCCCACACCGCCCAACATGCCCCATCTACACTAGTCCCACCTGCCCACACTGGCCAACATGCCCCATCTACACTAGTCCCACCTTCCCACACCGGCCAACATGCCCCATCTACACTAGTCCCACCTGCCCACACCGACCAACATGCCCCATCTACACTAGTCCCACCTGCCCACACAGACCAACATGCCCCATCTACACTAGTCCCACCTGCCCACACTAGCCATCATGCCCCATCTACACTAGTCCCACCTGCCCACACCGCCCAACATGCCCCATCTACACTAGTCCCACCCGCCCACACCGACGAACATGCCCCATCTACACTAGTCCCACCTGCCCACACCGTCCATCATGCACCATCTACAATAGTCCCACCTGCCCACACCGACCAACATGCCCCATCTACAGTAGTCCCACCTGCCCATACCGACCAACATGCCCCATCTACACTAGTCCCACCTGCCCACACCGGCCAACATGCCCCAACTACACTAGTCCCACCTTCCCACACCGGCCAACATGCCCCATCTACACTAGTCCCACCTGCCCACACCGACCAACATGCCCCATCTACACTAGTCCCACCTGCCCACACAGACCAACATGCCCCATCTACACTAGTCCCACCTGCCCACACTAGCCATCATGCCCCATCTACACTAGTCCCACCTGCCCACACCGCCCAACATGCCCCATCTACACTAGTCCCACCCGCCCACACCGACGAACATGCCCCATCTACACTAGTCCCACCTGCCCACACCGTCCATCATGCACCATCTACAATAGTCCCACCTGCCCACACCGACCAACATGCCCCATCTACAGTAGTCCCACCTGCCCATACCGACCAACATGCCCCATCTACACTAGTCCCACCTGCCCACACCGGCCAACATGCCCCAACTACACTAGTCCCACCTGCCCACACCGTCCATCATGCCCCATCTACACTAGTCCCACCCGCCCACACCGGCCAACATGCCGCATCTACACTAGTCCCACCCGCCCACACTGACCAACATGCCCCATCTACACTAGTCCCACCCGCCCACACTGACCAACATGCCCCATCTACACTAGTCCCACCCGCCCACACCGGCCAACATGCCCCATCTACACTAGTCCCACCCGCCCACACTGACCAACATGCCCCATCTACACTAGTCCCACCCGCCCACACTGACCAACATGCCTCATCTACACTAGTCCCACCTGCCCACACCGGCCAACATGCCCCATCTACACTAGTCCCACCTGCCCACACTGACCAACATGGCCCATCTACACTAGTCCCACCGGTCCACACTGACCAACATGCCCCATCTAAACTAATCCCACCCCCCCACACTGACCAACATGCCCCATCTACACTAGTCCCACCCGCCCACACTGACCAACATGCCCCATCTTCACTAGTCCCACCCGCCCACACCGTCCATCATGCCCCATCTACACTAGTCCCACCTGCCCACACTGACCAACATGCCCCATCTACACTAGTCCCACCCGCCCACACCGTCCATCATGCCCCATCTACACTAGTCCCACCTGCCCACACAGACCAACATGCCCCATCTACACTAGTCCCACCTGCCCATACCGGCCAACATGCCCCATCTACACTAGTCCCACCTGCCCACACCGTCCAACATGCCCCATTACACTAGTCCCACCCGCCCACACGGACCAACATGTGCTAGGAGGATGCTAGGAGGCTGCAGAGTGACTTGGATAGATTAGGCGAGTGGGCAAATGCATGGCAGATGCAATATAATGTGGATAAATGTGATCTTATCCACTTTGGCGGCAAGAACAGGAAAGCAGAGTATTACCTGAATGGTGACCGATTGGGAGAAGGGGAGATGCAACTTGACCTGGGTGTCATGGTGCACCAGTCATTGAAAGCAAGCGTGCAGGTGCAGCAGGCAGTGAAGAAAGCGAATGGTATGTTGGCATTCATAGCAAGAGGATTTGAGTATAGGAGCAGGGAGGTTCTGCTGCAGTTGTACAAGGCCTTGGTGAGACCGCACCTGGAGTATTGTGTGCAGTTTTGGTCTCCTAACCTGAGGAAAGACTTTCTTGCCTTAGAGGGAGTACAGAGAAAGTTCACCAGATTAATCCCTGGGATGGTGGGACTTTCATATGAGGAAAGACTGGATAGACTGGGCTTATACTCGCTTGAATTTAGAAGACTGAGGGGGGATCTTATAGAAACATATAAAATTCTTAAGGGGTTGGACAGGCTAGATGCGGGAAGATTGTTCCCGATGTTGGGGGAGTCCAGAACCAGGGGTCACAGCTTAAGGATCAGGGGGAAGTCTTTTAGGACCGAGATGAGAAAATATTTCTTCACGCAGAGAGTGGTGAGTCTGTGGAATTCTCTGCCACAGAAGGTAGTTGAGGCCAGTTCATTGGCTATATTTAAGAGTTAGACGTGGCCCTTTTTGCTAAAGGGATCAGGGGGTATGGAGAGAAGGCAGGTACGGGATACTGAGCTGGATGATCAGCCATGATCATATTGAATGGCGGTGCAGGCTCGAAGGGCCGAATGGCCTACTCTGCACCTATTTTCTATGTTTCTAACATGCCCCATCTACACTAGTCCCACCTGCCCACACCGCCCAACATGCCCCATCTACACTAGTCCCACCTGCCCACACCGCCCAACATGCCCCATCTACACTAGTCCCACCTGCCCACACCGACCAACATGCCCCATCTACACTAGTCCCACCTTCCCACACCGGCCAACGTGCCCCATCTACACTAGTACCACCTGCCCACACAGACCAACATGCCCCATCTACACTAGTCCCACCTGCCCACACCGACCAACATGCCCCATCTACACTAGTCCCACCTGCCCACACCGACCAACATGTCCCATCTACACTAGTCCCACCTGCCCACACCGACCAACATGCCCCATCTACACTAGTCCCACCTGCCCACACCGCCCAACATGCCCCATCTACACAAGTCCCACCTGCCCACACCGGCCAACATGCCCCATCTACACTAGTCCCACCTGCCCACACAGACCAACATGCCCCATCTACACTAGTCCCACCTGCCCACACCGACCAACATGCCCCATCTACACTAGTCCCACCTGCCCACACCGACCAACATGCCCCATCTACACTAGTCCCACCTGCCCATACCGACCAACATGCCCCATCTACACTAGTTCCACCTGCCCACACCGACCAACATGCCCCATCTACACTAGTCCCACCTGCCCACAACGACCAACATGCCCCATCTACACTAATCCCACCTGCCCACAACGACCAACATGCCGGTTTATAAATTAAAGCTCGTAGCTTTTTGATAAATTAAAAAATTAAAGCTCGTAGCATTTTGATAAATTAATAAATTAAAGCTCGTAGCTTTTTGATAAATTTATAAATTAAAGCTCGTAGCTTTTTGATAAATTTATTTTATTTGATAAATTCCATTGGAATTCTCTGCCAGTGGAACTCTCGGCGATAGAAGGTAGTTGAGGCCAGTTCATTGGCTATATTTAAGAGGGAGTTAGATGTGGCCCTTGTGGCTAAAGGGATCAGGGGGTATTGAGAGAAGGCAGGTACAGGCTACTGAGCTGGATGATCAGCCATGATCATATTGAATGGCGGTGCGTACAGGCTCGAAGGGCCGAATGGCCGACTCCTGTACCTATTTTCTATGTTTCTGTTTCTATAAATTAAAGCTCGTAGCTTTTTGAGTTTGTTTGTACGTGGGTGAATCTCTCTCTCTCCTCCTCTCTCTCCCTCCCTCCCTCTCTCTCCCTCCCTCCCTCCCTCCCTCTCTCCCTCCCTTTCTCAAACTCTCCAAAACTATATATTTAAAAAAAATCTCCACTTTATTCCAGAGCTCAGGGCTACACAATAGAAGCGATTATCACATTGGAGTAACCATACATGAAGGCAGCTTCGGCCCTTGTTTTACATTCACACCTCCGAGAATGTGTACTGCAAAAGCCAGCACAGACAGACAGACGAGTTGTTTGCAAAGATACATGAGGACAGGGAATGTAGCTAGTTTTAAATCTGGGACAGAGTGTTTGAATCTGGCTATTGAACCTCTGGCAGAACTAATAAGATCATATTCAGACATTAAAGGATTTAAAGTTAATCAGGAAGATCACAAAATTACTTTATTTGCAGATGATGTCTTAATTTGTCTTACTAGACCATTGGAATCCTTAAGAAAATTATATTTCAGATTGGAAGAATACGGGAAAGTATCAGGATATAAAATTAATAAAGATAAAACTGAAGTAATGCCTTTTTTTGAAGGCAATTATGACCAATGTAAAAGAGAAAGTCAGTTTAAATGGCAAAAAGAAGGCATTAAGTACTTAGGAGTTAAAGTAGATAATAAGTTAAATAATTTGTATAAATTTAATTATAAACCATTAATTAAAAAAATAGATGAGGACCTGAAGAAATGGATGAATCTTCCAATTACATTGCTAGGGAGAGTGAACTGTATTAAGATGAATATTTTTCCGAGGATACAGTATTTATTCCAAACACTGCCTATACCTTTGCCAAATAATTTTTTTCAAGAATTGAACAAAATTGTGAGGAATTTTCTTTGGAAAGGTAAAATGCCAAGAGTGTCTATGGAAAAATTAAGATGGAAATTTGAATTAGGTGGACTGCAATTACCAAATTTTAAAAATTATTTCTGGCAGCACAAATGAGTTTTATTTCATCCTTTTATCAAGAGGGTGGAAAAACAGCATGGGTTAAAATTGAAATGGATAAAATAAAAGAGTTATGTCCAGAAGAATTTATATATAAATGGGAAGCGAAGCTATTAGTTAAGGATAAAAGTCACCTTTGCTAAAACATTTAATTAATACATTGTTGAAAACAGTTAAAGTTAATGATAAAAGATTTGTTTTAACAGCTAAAACTCCATTAGTAAAAAATGGATTATTGCCGTTTGCTTGGAATAATCAAATACTACAAGTCTGGGAACAGAAGGGTATTAAACATATAGGAGATTGCTATGAAGGAAATAACTTTTTGACATTTTCTCAATTGAGAAATAAATATCAAATTCCAGGGAATAGTATTTTTTTCTATTATCAATTACAATCTTTTTTAAGGGAAAAGTTAGGTAATTCAATGTCTCTATTTCAGATTAAAGGAATTGAATCCTTGATTCAGGGCAAGGGAATAAAAAAATTATATCATCAATGTATAAATTATTACAAAAATCTAGTCCAAAGATAGGAATTCAAAAATCAAGACAAAGATGGGAAACATATCTTAATATTATCATTAAGACGTACAGGTATGTAGGTTAATTGGCTGAGTAAATGTAAAAATTGTAAAAATTGTCCCTAGTGGGTGTAGGATAGTGTTAATGTACGGGGATCGCTGGGCGGCACGGACTTGGAGGGCCGAAAAAGGCCTGTTTCCGGCTGTATATATATGATGATATGATATGATTGATGAACCAAGTTGGGAAAGACTGTGTTTAGATAGTATGAAAAATACTATTAATGTGAGATATAGTTTAGTACAATATAATTTTTTACATCAACTATATTTAACCCCAGAAAAAATTAAACAATTTAAAACCAAACTCATCTGAAATTTGTTTTAGATGCAACCAAGATGTGGGTACTTTTTTACACTCCACATGGGCATGTCAGAAGGCAACTCCTTTTTGGAAAGACCTAAAACATTTTTTGGAACAATTGATGAATAAGATCATACCACTGCATTCAAGGTTGTTTTTATTGGGAGATACAAAAGGAATATTACCAAAGCTAATTTTAGATAAACATCAGGAAAGATTTCTCAAAATAGCAATAGCAGTAGCAAAAAAATGTGTAGCGGTCACTTGGAAAGATCAAAATGAAATAAGATTTGAAAGATGGTATGTAGAAATGTGTAGTTGTATCCCATTAGAAAAAGCTACGTATAATCTGAGAAATGGATATGACTTCTTCTTGAAGGTGTGGAATCCATTCATTTTAAAGCTAGGATTAAGAATTGGAAATATTTAAATTCAGGATTGTTTTGATACCTTTAATAAGAATTTAATAAGAAATTACCCGGAAGTGTCTCATTCTGGACTCCAGGTTTCTTTCATTCTCTTTTTCTTTTCCTTTTCCTTCTTTTTAACTGGGGGGGTGGGAGGGGAGATAATACAGAACAATACATGTATAATCGAACACTGAAAAAGTCTGGTCTACCCCAACAGCTGCTGACGACCATCTACCGCTGCACCATAGAGAGCATCCTAACGCATGGCATCCCTGTGTGGTACCTCAGCTGCACGGAGGCAGAAAGGAAAGCTCTACAGCGGGTAGTCCATAGAGCTCAGAGGATCATCGTAACACAGCTACCAGACTTGGAGGGCATCTACAACACACGATGCCTCAGAAAAGCCACCAGCATCCACAAAGACTCTTCACACCCCTGCAACAGTCTGTTCGAACTCCTTCCATCGGGCAGATGATACAAGGCCTTCTACGCCCGCACCTCCAGACTCAGGAACAGCTTCATCCCCAGGGCCATAGCTGCTATGAACCGGTCCTGCTGAGCCGGATGGCCACAACGCATAGATCAACTTGCACTTTACCCTGTCTAAAAACTGTTACAACTGTTTTGTTTCGTTGGGTTGCTGCTGTCTAAATTACCTAAATTATTGCATCGTATGGGAGGCGCATTCCCAATCTCGTTGTACCCCTGGGTACAATGACAATAAAGATATATTGTATTGTATTGTATTGTATCATGTAGTTATTATTGCTTACTATGAAATGTAACATGTATGTTACATTTGAAAAGTCCGGGAGCAGAGCAAGGACGCCCGTTGGCTGAGCAGTAAAGTAAGTGCTAATCACAGTTGAACAGGCAGTTTAAAAAGAGCGCCAAAAGGAAGTAGTAGTCAATTTGAAAAGTCCGGGAGCAGAGCAAGGACGCCCGTTGGCTGAGCAGTAAAGTAAGTGCTAATCACAGTTGAACAGGCAGTTTAAAAAGAGCGCCAAAAGGAAGTAGTAGTCAATTTGAAAAGTCCGGGAGCAGAGCAAGGACGCCCGTTGGCTGAGCAGTAAAGTAAGTGCTAATCACAGTTGAACAGGCAGTTTAAAAAGAGCGCCAAAAGGAAGTAGTAGTCAATTTGAAAAGTCCGGGAGCAGAGCAAGGACGCCCGTTGGCTGAGCAGTAAAGTAAGTGCTAATCACAGTTCAACAGGCAGTTTAAGTGAGAAGTCAGGTAAATTGGACAATCAGGCAATTTAAATTGGTGATATAAGCAAGGCTCACAAAAGGGTGCAGCCCTGTTCAGGTGCAGCCCAGTGAGGGAAGTGCCCAGTGAGAAAAGTGCGAGTCTTTGGCTGCGAGTCTTCGGCGAGGAGGCTGAGGTGAGGAGGATACCATTGTTTTAAGCCAGAGCTGGTTATAGGCACAAGGTGATGGCGGAAAAGTTGGTGCGGTGTGTTTCCTGCAGGATGTGGGAAGACAGGGACGTCGTGGGAGCTTCTGGGAGCTACACCTGCAAGAACTGGGTCCAGGTGCAGCTCCTGAAGGGACGTGTGGTGGAGTTGGAGAGGCAGTTGGATGACCTCAGGGCCATCCGGGAATGCGAGAGTTTCCTCGACAGGACCTATTGTGAGGCTGTCACGCCAAGGGTCCAGGTCGAGCGAAGGTGGGAGACTGTTTCCGGGGGGAGTGGACGTGGACTACAGGAGACCCCAGTGGCTGTGCCTATTGCAAATAGGTATACCCTCTTGGGAACTGTCGGGGCAGAAGACGTTTCCAGTCCGAGTGGCGGACCTGTTGGCAAGGATACACGACAGGGGAGACCGAAGTCTGGAAGAGCCGTAGTGGTCGGTGACTCCATAGTCCGAGGGACGGACAGAAGATTCTGTGGCAGCAGGAGGGACTTGAGGATGGTCTGTTGCCTCCCTGGTGCCAGGGTTCAACACATCACAGACCGGCTTCAGAAAATCCTAGCGAGGGAAGGCGATCAACCTGAAGTCGTTGTGCACGTGGGCACGAATGACGTCGGGCGGAAGAGGAAGGAGGTGCTACAGCGGGAGTTTAGAGAGTTGGGAAAAACGCTGAGAAGTAGGACGTCGAAGGTAGTTATCTCTGGACTGCTACCGGTACCTCGTGCTGGTGAGGCCAGGAACAGAGAGATAGAGGGTATGAATTTATGGCTGAGGGACTGGTGCAGAGAGCAGGGATTTAGATTTCTGGACCACTGGGATCTCTTCTGGGCTAGGGGTGACTTGTACAAAAGGGACGGGTTGCATCTTAACAGCAGGGGGACAAACATTCTGGCAGGCAGGTTTGCTAGTGTGACACCTGTGGCTTTAAACTAAGTAGTGGGGGGGAGGGGTTAACAAATTGTGAATATGAAGATGAGGTAAAAGGGAATACAGGAGATATTGCAAAAGACTCTCGGAAGAATGGGAACAGAAGTTCTAGAGCGGAAAAGAAATTAAGGGCAGGGCCAATTGTGAACGATGTGAGAGGGGAGGTAAATACAGAAGTTAAAGTGTTGTACTTAAATGCGCGTAGTATAAAAAATGAAGTGGATGAGCTTGAGGCTCAGTTAGTCATGGGCAAGTATGATGTTGTAGGGATCACTGAGACATGGCTACAAGAGGACCAGGGCTGGGAACTGAATATTCAGGGGTACACAACGTATAGAAAAGACAGACAGGTGGGCAGAGGGGGTGGGGTTGCTCTGATGGTAAGGAATGATATTCATTCCCTTGCAAGGGGTGACATAGAATCAGGAGATGTTGAATCAGTATGGATAGAAATGAGAAATTGTAAGGGTAAAAAGACCCTAATGGGAGTTATCTATAGGCCCCCAAACAGTAGCCTCGACTTAGGGTGCAAGTTAAATCAGGAGATAAAATTGGCGTGTCAAAAATGTAATGCTACGGTGGTTATGGGAGATTTCAACATGCAGGTAGACTGGGAAAATCAGGTTGGAAATGGACCCCAGGAAAGAGAGTTTGTAGAGTGCCTTCGAGATGGATTCTTAGAACAGCTTGTACTGGAGCCTACCAGGGAGAAGGCAATTCTGGATTTAGTGTTGTGTAATGATCCTGATCTGATAAGGGGACTAGAGGTAAAAGAGCCATTAGGAGGCAGTGATCACAACATGATAAGTTTTACTCTGCAAATGGAAAGGCAGAAGGGAAAATCGGAAGTGTCGGTATTACAGTATAGCAAAGGGGATTGCAGAGGCATGAGGCGGGAGCTGGCCAAAATTGATTGGAAGGAGGCCCTAGCAGGGAAGACGGTAGAACAGCAATGGCAGGTATTCCTGGGAATAATGCAGAGGTTGCAGGATCAATTTATTCCAAAGAGGTGGAAAGACTCTAAGGGGAGTAAGAGACACCTGTGGCTGACAAGGGAAGTCAGGGACAGCATAAAAATTAAGGAGAGGAAGTATAACATAGCAAAGAAGAGTGGGAAGACAGAGGATTGGGACTCTTTTAAAGAGCAACCAAAGTTAACTAAAAAGGCAATACGAGGAGAAAAGATGAGGTACGAGGGTAAACTAGCCAATAATATAAAGGAGGATAGCAAAAGTTTTTTTAGGTACGTGAAGAGGAAAAAAATAGTCAAGGCAAATGTGGGTCCCTTGAAGACAGAAGCAGGGGAATTTATTATGGGGAACAAAGAAATGGCAGACGAGTTAAACCGTTACTTTGGATCTGTCTTCACTGAGGAAGATACACACAATCTCCCAAATGTTCTAGGGGCTGGAGAACCTAGGGTGATGGAGGAACTGAAGGAAATCCACATTAGGCAGGAAATGGTTTTGGGTAGACTGATGGGACTGAAGGCTGATAAATCCCCAGGGCCTGATGGTCTGCATCCCAGAGTACTTAAGGAGGTGGCTCTAGAAATAGTGGAAGCATTGGAGATCATTTTTCAATGTTCTATAGATTCAGGATCAGTTCCTGTGGATTGGAGAATAGCAAATGTTATCCCACTTTTTAAGAAAGGAGGGAGAGAGAAAACGGGTAATTATAGACCAGTTAGTCTGACATCAGTGGTGGGGAAAATGCTGGAGTCAATTATAAAAGACGAAATTGCTGAGCATTTGGATAGCAGTAACGGGATCGTTCCGAGTCAGCATGGATTTACGAAGGGGAAATCATGCTTGACAAATCTACTGGAATTTTTTGAGGATGTAACTAGGAAAATTGACAAGGGAGAGTCAGTGGATGTGGTGTACCTCGACTTTCAAAAAGCCTTCGACAAGGTCCCACATAGGAGATTAGTGGGCAAAATTAGGGCACATGGTATTGGGGGTAGGGTACTGACATGGATAGAAAATTGGTTAACAGACAGAAAGCAAAGAGTGGGGATAAATGGGTCCCTTTCGGAATGGCAGGCAGTGACCAGTGGGGTACCGCAAGGTTCGGTGCTGGGACCCCAGCTATTTACGATATACATTAATGACTTAGACGAAGGGATTAAAAGTACCATTAGCAAATTTGCAGATGATACTAAGTTGGGGGGTAGTGTGAATTGTGAGGAAGATGCAATAAGGCTGCAGGGTGACCTGGACAGGTTGTGTGAGTGGGCGGATACATGGCAGATGCAGTTTAATGTAGATAAGTGTGAGGTTATTCACTTTGGAAGTAAGAATAGAAAGGCAGATTATTATCTGAATGGTGTCAAGTTAGGAGGAGGGGGAGTTCAACGAGATCTGGGTGTCCTAGTGCATCAGTCAATGAAAGGAAGCATGCAGGTTCAGCAGGCAGTGAAGAAAGCCAATGGAATGTTGGCCTTCGTAACAAGAGGAGTTGAGTATAGGAGCAAAGAGGTCCTTCTACAGTTGTACCGGGCCCTGGTGAGACCGCACCTGGAGTACTGTGTGCAGTTTTGGTCTCCAAATTTGAGGAAGGATATTCTTGCTATGGAGGGCGTGCAGCGTAGGTTCACTAGATTAATTCCCGGAATGGCGGGACTGTCGTATGTTGAAAGGCTGGAGCGATTGGGCTTGTATACACTGGAATTTAGAAGGATGAGGGGGGATCTTATTGAAACATATAAGATAATTAGGGGATTGGACACATTAGAGGCAGATAACATGTTCCCAATGTTGGGGGAGTCCAGAACAAGGGGCCACAGTTTGAGAATAAGGGGTAGGCCATTTAGAACGGAGATGAGGAAGAACTTTTTCAGTCAGAGGGTGGTGAAGGTGTGGAATTCTCTGCCTCAGAAGGCAGTGGAGGCCAGTTCGTTGGATGCTTTCAAGAGAGAGCTGGATAGAGCTCTTAAGGATAGCGGAGTGAGGGGGTATGGGGAGAAGGCAGGAACGGGGTACTGATTGATAGTGATCAGCCATGATCGCATTGAATGGCGGTGCTGGCTCGAAGGGCTGAATGGCCTACTCCTGCACCTATTGTCTATTGTCTATTGTCTATGAGTTCTGTTAAAAATTAAATAAAATTTATTTAAATTTTTTTTAAAAAAGAGAGTTTGAATCTGTGGGATTCTCTGCCTCAGAGGGCAGTGGAGGCCAATTCTCTGAATACATTCAAGAGAGAGCTAGATAGAACTCTTAAGGATAGCGGAGTCAGGGGGTATGGGGAGAAGGCAGGAACGGGGTACTGATTGAGAATAATCAGCCATGATCACATTGAATGGCGGTGCGTACAGGCTCGAAGGGCCAAATGGCCTCCTCCTGCACCTATTGTCTATTGAAACATACAGAATAGTGAAAGGCTTGGATAGAGAGGATGTGGAGAGGATGTTTCCACTGGTGGGAGAGTCTAGGACTAGTCATAGCCTCAGAATTAAAGGACAGAGAGTCCTTTAGGAAGGAGATGAGGAGAGATTTCTTTAGTCAGAGGGTGATGAATCTGTGGGATTCTTTGCCACAGAAGGCTGTGGAGGGCAAGTCGGTGGATATTTGTAAGGCAGAGATAGATAGATTCTGAATTAGTACAGGTGTCAGAGGTTATGGGGAGAAGGCAGGAGAATGGGGTTGGGAGAGAGAGATAGGTCAGCCATGATTGAATGTCGGAGTAGACCTGATTCTACTCCTATCATGATAACGGCGAGCCGAGGCCTAGCTGGTGGAATTTGGTGACGAGCTTGGTGGGGGATGAGCGTGTTTGAAGGCAGAGCTAGAGTCAATGAGTAGCATCCTCGCGTACGTGCCCTGTCTCTCCAGGTGAGTCAGGACAGTGCGAAGAGCCAGAGAGATGGCGTCCTCTGTGGATGTGTTGGCACATTTACGCGAGTCCAGTGAGTCAGTGATGCTGGATTTGATGTGTGAGAGGGCCAGCCTTTCAAAGCACTTCTGGATAAATGTGAGATTGTCCACTTTGGTGGCAAGAACGGGAAAGCAGACTATTATCTGAATGGTGGCCGATTAGGAGAAGGGGAGATGCAACGAGACCTGGGTGTCGTGGTGCACCAGTCATTGAAAGTAGGCATGCAGGTGCAGCGGGCAGTGGAGAAAGCCAATGGTATGTTGGCATTCATAGGGAGGGGATTTGAGTATAGGAGCAGGGAGGTTCTGCTGCAGTTGCACAGGGCATTGGTGAGACCGCACCTGGAGTATTGCGTACCGTTTTGGTCTCCTAGTTTGAGTTTAGGAGCAAAGGGGTCCTTCTGCAGTCGTACAGGGCCCTGGTAAGACCGCACCTGGAGTATTGCGTACAGTTTTGGTCTCCTAATCTGAGGAAAGACATTCTTGCCATAGAGGGAGTACAGAGAAGGTTCACCAGATTGATTCCTGGAATGGCAGGACTTTCATATGAAGATAGACTGGATAGACTCGGCTTGTACTCGCTGGAATTTAGAAGATTGAGGGGAGAAACGTACAAAATTCTTAAGGGGTCGGACAGGCTAGATGCGGGAAGATTGTTCCCGATGTTGGGGAAGTCCAGAACCAGGGGTCACAGTTTAAGGATAAAGGGGAAGTCTTTTAGGACCGAGAAGAGAACGTTTTTTTTCACACAGAGAGTGGTGAATCTGTGGAATTCTCTGCCACAGAAGGTAGTTGAGGCCAGTTCGTTGGCTATATTTAAGAGGGAGTTTGATGTGGCCCTTGTGGCTAAAGGGATCGGGGGTACGGAGAGAAGGCAGGTACGGGATACTGAGTTGGATGATCGGCCACGATCGTATTGAATGGCGGTGCGTACAGGCTCGAAGGGCCGAATAGCCTACTCCTGCACCTATTTTCTATGTTTCATGACTATCGGAGTTCGGGCAACCGGGCGATAGTCGTTCAGGTTGGTGATCTTTGTTTTTTTCGGTACAGGCACTGTGGTAGACGACTCCAGGCACTTGGGGACCGTAGCCAGAGATAATGACAGGTTAAAGATCCTGGCGAATACCTCAGCCAACTGTTCATCACAGTCACTAAGTAACCCTTGCTTGAACTCCATCCGGGCCTGCGGCCTTGTGTGGTTTGACCCTTTGCGGAGTGAGAACGCACCTGGAGTACTGCGTACAGTTTTGGTCTCCTAGTTTGAGTTTAGTAGCAAAGAGGTCGTTCTGCAGTTGTACAGGGCCCTGGTGAGACCGCACCTGGAGTACTGTGTGCAGTTTTGGTTGGTCTCCAAATTTGAGGAAGGACGTCCTTGCTATTGAGGGCGTGCAGCGTAGGTTCACCAGGTTAATCCCCGGAATGGCGGGACTGTCGTATGTCGAAAGACTGGAGCGACTGCAGACTGCAAATTTGCAGATGATACAAAGCTGGGTGGCAGTGTGAACTGTGAGGAAGATGCTATGAGGTTGCAGGGTGACTTGGACAGGTTGTGTGAGTGGGCAGATGCATGGCAGATGCAGTTTAATGTGGATAAGTGTGAGGTTATCCACTTTGGTGGTAAGAATAGGAAGGCAGAGTATTATCTGAATGGTCAAGTTAGGAAAAGGGGACGTATCATATCATCATATCATATCGTATCATATATATACAGCCGGAAACAGGCCTTTTCGGCCCACCAAGTCCGTGCCGCCAAGCGATCCCCGCACATTAACACTATCCTACACCCACTAGGGACAATTTTTACCTTTACCTAGCCAATGAACCTACATACCTGTACGTCTTTGGAGGCGGCACGGTAGCGCAGCGGTAGAGTTGCTGCTTTACAGCGAATGCAGCGCCGGAGACTCAGGTTCGATCCTGACTACGGGTGCTGCACTGTAAGGAGTTTGTACGTTCTCCCCGTGACCTGCGTGGGTTTTCTCCGAGATCTTCGGTTTCCTCCCACACTCCAAAGACGTACAGGTATGTAGGTTAATTGGCTGGGTAAAATGTAAAAATTGTCCCTAGTGGGTGTAGGATAGTGTTAATGTACGGGGATCGCTGGGCGGCACGGACTTGGAGGGCCGAAAAGGCCTGTTTCCGGCTGTATATATATGATATGATATGATATGATATGTGGGAGGAAACCGAAGATCTCGGAGAAAACCCACGCAGGTCACGGGGAGAACGTACAAACTCCTTACAGTGCAGCACCCGTAGTCAGGATCGAACCTGAGTCTCCGGCGCTGCATTCGCTGTAAAGCAGCAACTCTACCGCTGCGCTACCGTGCCGCCCCAACGAGATCTGGGTGTCCTAGTGCATCAGTCACTGAAAAAAAGCATGCAGGTACAGCAAGCAGTGAAGAAAGCCATTGGAAGGTTGGCCTTCATAACAAGAGGAGTTGAGTATAGGAGCAAAGATGTCCTTCTGCAGTTGTACAGGGCCCTAGTGAGACCGCACCTGGAGTACTGTGTGCAGTTTTGGTCTCCAAATTTGAGGAAGGATATTCCTGCTAATGAGGGCGTGCAGCGTAGGTTCACCAGGTTAATTCCCGGAATGGCGGGACTGTCGTATGTTGGAAGACTGGAGCAACTAGGCTTGTATACACTGGAATTTAGAAGGATCTTATCGAAACGTATAAGATTATTAAGGGGTTGGACACGTTAGAGGCAGGAAACATGTTCCCAATGTTGGGGGAGTCCAAAACAAGGGGCCACACAGTTTAAGAATAAGGGGTCGGCCATTTAGAGCAGAGATGAGGAAAACTTTTCCAGTCAGAGAGTTGTGAATCTGTGGAATTCTCTGCCTCAGAAGGCAGTGGAGGCCAATTCTCCGGATGCATTCAAGAGAAAGAGTTAGATAGAGCTCTTAAGGATAGCGGAATCAGGGGGTATGGGGAGAAGGCAGGAACGGGGTACTGATTGAGAACGATCAGCCGCGATCACATTGAATGGCGGTGCGTACAGGCTCGAAGGGCCGAATGGCCTCCTCCTGCACCTATTGTGAGAGAGAGGAGGGGGAGAGAGAGGGGGAAGGGGAGCCAGCAAGCAAGGACAAACATTGACACAAAGAAACAGCGAGCACATGTGGCGGCCATTTTGTTGAAAGAAACAGTGAGCACATGTGGCGGCCATTTTGTTGAAAGAAACAGTGAGCACATGTGGCCCTTCATCAGCCCACAACTTCCCCAAGGCTCAGCGATCCCACCAATTATCAATTAGCAGCCCGCCCGACGGGCGACATTGTCCACACCCAGTCTCCACCTCTTGCTATTAAAAGATATTTTATAAATTAAAGCTCGTAGCTTTTTGAGGTATAAAATATCTTTTTAATAACAAGATTAAATAGCTCTCCCCCTTCTCTTTCCCCTCCTCTCTCTCTCCCCTCTCTCTCTCCCCCTCTCTCTCCCCCTCCTCTCTCTCCCCCTCCTCTCTCTTCCCCTCCTCTCTCCCTCCGTCACTCCATCCCTCCCTCTCTCCCTCCCTCCCACTCTCCCTCCCTCTCTTTCCCAAACAAAAAACTATGAGCTTTAATTTATAAAATATCTTTTAATAGCAAGAGGTGGATAGCTTCATGCCCCATCTACACTAGTCCCACCTGCCCACACTGACCAACATGCACCATCTACACTAGTCCCACCTGCCCACACTGACCAACATGCCCCATCTACACTAGTCCCACCTGCCCACACCGTCCAACATGCCCCATCTACACCAGTCCCACCCCCCACACCGTCCAACATGCCCCATCTACACTAGTCCCACCTGCCCACACTGACCAACATGCCCCATCTACACTAGTCCCACCCGCCCACACCGGCCAACATGCCCCATCTACACTAGTCCCACCCGCCCACACCGGCCATCATGCCCCATCTACACTAGTCCCACCCGCCCACACCGGCCAACATGCCCCATCTACACTAGTCCCACCCGCCCACACCGTCCAACATGCCCCATCTACACTAGTCCCACCTGCCCACACTGACCAACATGCCCCATCTACACTAGTCCCACCCGCCCACACCGGCCAACATGCCCCATCTACACTAGTCCCACCCGCCCACACCGGCCATCATGCCCCATCTACACTAGTCCCACCCGCCCACACCGGCCAACATGCCCCATCTACACTAGTCCCACCCGCCCACACCGTCCAACATGCCCCATCTACACTAGTCCCACCTGCCCACACTGCCCAACATGCCCCATCTACACTAGTCCCACCTGCCCACACTGACCAACATGCTCCATCTACACTAGTCCCACCTGCCCACACCGCCCAACGTGCCCCATCTACACTAGTCCCACCTGCCCACACCAGCCATCATGCCCCATCTACACTAGTCCCACCCGCCCACACAGACCAACATGAACCATCTACACTAATCCCACCTGCCCACACCGGCCAACATGCCCCATCTACACTAGTCCCACCTGCCCACACCGACCAACATGCCCCATCTACACTAGTCCCACCCGCCCACACTGACCAACATGCCCCATCTACACTAGTCCCACCTGCCCACACCGGCCAACATGCCTGTTTATAATTTAAAGCTCGCAGTTTTTTGATAAATTTATAAATTAAAGCTCGTAGGTTTTTAATAAATTTAAAAATTAAAGCTCGCAGCTTTTTGGTAAATTTATAAATTAAAGCTCGTAGCTTTTTGAGTTTGTTTGTGTGTGTGTGAATCTCTCTCTCTCTCTCTCCTCTCTCTCCCCTTCCCTCTCTCTCTCCCCCTCCTCTCTCTCCACCTCTTGCTATTAAAAGATATTTTATCAATGAAAGCTCGTAGCTTTTTGATAAATATAAAAATTAAAGCTCGCAGCTTTTCGATAAATTTATAAATTAAAGCTCGTAGCTTTTTGAGTTTGTTTGTGTGTGTGTGAATCTCTCTCTCTCTCTCTCCTCTCTCTCCCCTTCCCTCTCTCTCTCCCCCTCCTCTCTCTCCACCTCTTGCTATTAAAAGATATTTTATCAATGAAAGCTCGTAGCTTTTTGATAAATTTATAAATTAAAGCTCGTAGCTTTTCGATAACTTTATAAATTAAAGCTAGTAGCTTTTTGATAAATTTATAAATTTAAAGCTCGTAGCTTTTTGATAAATTTAAAAATTAAAGCTCGTAGCTTTTTGATAAATTTATTTTATTTGATAAATTCCACTGGAATTCTCTGCCAGTGGAACTCTCTACCATAGAAGGTAGTTGAGGCCAGTTCATTGGCTATATTTAAGAGGGAGTTAGATGTGGCCCTTGTGGCTAAAGGGATCAGGGGGTATGGAGAGAAGGCAGTTACAGGCTACTGAGCTGGATGATCAGCCATGATCATATTGAATGGCGGTGCGTACAGGCTCGAAGGGCCGAATGGCCTACTCCTGCACCTATTTTCTATGTTTCTGTTTCTATAAATTAAAGCTCGTAGCTTTTTGAGTTTGTTTGTACGTGGGTGAATCTCTCTCTCTCCCCCTCTCTCTCCCTCCCTCCCTCCCTCCCTCTCTCTCTCTCCCTCCCTCCCTCCCTCCCTCCCTCCCTCCCTTTCTCAAACTCTCCAAAACTATATATTTTTTTAAAATCTCCACTTTATTCCAGAGCTCAGGGCTACACAATAGAAGCGATTATCACATTGTTTGCAAGCAGCAGCAGCAGCAGCAGCAAGCAGTAGCAAGCAGTAGCAAGCAGCACCAAGCTGTGTTGCTTGGGAAGTCGTGTGTGGGGATTGTGTGGGGATAGTAAGGAGTAAGACCTGTGTGATCTCCCGGACTAGTTTCGATCGCCTAGCTTGGGGTCGGAGAGGAATTTCCCGGATTTTTTCCCAAATTGGCCTGGGTTTTTTATCCGGTTTTTCGCCTCTCCCAGGAGATCACTCAGTTCTTTTGGGTGGGCGGTTGGAGCGGTTGGAGTAGCGGCCGGGCGGTAGGTTTAGTAACCGAGCGCGGGGCTTTGTTTGGAGAGTATGACTGCCAGGGCAGTTTTTTGTTCTGGGTGTCAGATGTGGGGAATCTGGGAGTCTGATAGTCTTCCAGACATCCACATCTGCGCCAGGTGTGACGAGATGGGGCTCCTAAGGGACCGTATTAGGAACCTGGAGCGGCAGATTGATGATCTCCGTCTGATCAGGGAGAGTGAGGAGGTTATAGATAGGAGTTACAGGGAGGTGGTCACTCCTAGACCACGGGAGGTAGACAAGTGGGTCACTGTTAGGGGGGGCAAGGAACAGAGGCAGGGACTAGGGAGTACCCCGGTGGCTGTACCCCTTGGAAATAAGTACTCCTGTTTAAGTACTGTTGGGGGGGACAGCCTACCTGGGGGCAACGACGGTGCCCGGGCCTCTGGCAAGGAGTCCGGCCCTGTTGCTCAGAAGGGTAGGGAAAGGAAGAGGAGAGCAGTAGTAATAGGGGACTCTATAGTGAGGGGGTCAGATAGGCGTTTCTGTGGACGCAGTCGGGAGACCCGGATGGTGGTTTGCCTCCCTGGTGCCGGTGTCCGGGATGTGTCTGAGCGTGTCCAGGATATCCTGAAAGGGGAGGGAGAGGAGCCAGAGGTCGTGGTACATATAGGTACCAACAATATAGGTAGGATAAGGGAAGAGGTCCTGAAAAGAGAATTCAGGGGGCTAGGAAGAGAGTTTAAAAAAAGGACTTCCAAAGTAATAATCTCAGGCTTACTGCCTGTGCCACGCGATAGTGAGAATAGGAATGGAGTGAGGTGGAGGATAAATACGTGGCTGAGGAACTGGTGCAGGGAGCAGGGTTTCAAGTTTCTGGATCATTGGGACCTCTTCTGGGGGAAGTATGACCTGTACAAAAAGGACGGGTTGCATCTGAACCCGAGGGGAACCAATATCCTGGCGGGGAGATTTGCTAAAATAACTGCGGAGACTTTAAACTAGTACGGTTGGGGGGAGGGACTCAAACACAGATAGCTAATAGGCAGTGTGTGAGGCAGGAGGCAGAAAAGGGAAACACTCAGACCCAATATGTAGGAGAGAAAGAAGGGAAAAGAAATAAACTGAGAATAAGAAATGATGGGTCCCTTAAATGTGTATATTTTAATGCTAGGAGCATTGTAAGAAAGGTGGATGAGCTTAGAGCCTGGATTGACATCTGGAAGTATGAAGTTGTGGCGATCAGTGAAACATGGTTGCAGGAGGTTTGCGATTGGCAATTAAATATTCCAGGATTTCATTGTTTCAGATGTGACAGAATCGGAGGGGCAAGAGGTGGGGGTGTTGCATTGCTTGTCAGGGAGGATATCACAGCAGTGCTTTGGCAGGACAGACTAGAAGGCTCGATTAAGGAGGCTGTTTGGGTGGAACTCAGAAATGAGAAAGGTTTAGCAACACTTATAGGGGTGTATTATAGACCGCCAAATAGGGAACGAGAATTGGAAGAGCAAATATGTAAGGAGATAGCAGATATTAGTAGTAAGCACAGAGTGGTGATTGTGGGTGATTTCAATTTTCCGTATATAGACTGGGAATCACATTCTGTTAAAGGGCTGGATGGTTTGGAGTTTGTAAAATGTGTGCAGGATAGTTTTTTGCAGAAATACGTAGAGGTGCCTACCAGAGAAGGGGCAGTGTTGGACCTCCTGTTAGGAAATGAGATGGGTCAGGTGACGGAGGTATGTGTTGAGGAGCACTTTGGGTCTAGTGATCATAATGCCATTAGTTTCAATATCATTATGGAGAAGGTCAAATCTGGACCAAGGGTTGAGATTTTGGATTGGAGAAAGGCTAATTTTGAGGAGATGAGAAAGGATTTAAAAGGAGTGAAATGGAAATTGTTGTTTTATGAAAAGGATATAATAGAGAAATGGAGGATATTTAAAGGTGAAATTTTGAGAGTACAGAGTCTTTATGTCCCTGTTCGGTGGAAAGGAAAGAATAATAATTTGAAAGAGCCGTGGTTTTCCAGGGAAATTGGACACTTGGTTCGGAAAAAGAGGGAGATATACAATAAATATAAGCGGCAGGGAGTAAATGAGGTCTACATCAATGGGGTCTGTGTGGAAAGGGTACCAGCTTTCAGGTTCCTGGGTACGCACATCGCAGAGGATCTCACCTGGTCTACCAACACCATCACCACAGTAAAGAAGGCACAGCAGAGACTCCACTTCCTGAGGATCCTCAGGAAAACCAACCTGCAGGAGAAGCTCATGTTGTCCTTCTATCGCTGCTCCATCGAGAGTGTGCTGGCATACTGTATAACCACATGGTATGCCAGCTGCTCAGAAAAGGACAGGAAGGCCCTTCAGAGGGTCATCACGACGGCCCAGAAAATCATCGGCTGCTCACTGCCCTCCCTGGAGCACCTGTTCAGCCTACGCTGCCTCAGTAGAGCAGGCAAAATAATAAAAGATCCATCCCACCCCGGCCGGCCTCCGTCTGTTTGTTCATCTGCCCTCTGGTCGACGTTTCAGGTCGATCAAATCCCGAACAAACAGACTTAAGAACAGTTTTTACCCCAGGGCCATACGAGAACTGAACACTACCTTGCACTAGGCAACACCGTTAAAAAATCGGTCATATAATTGTATTTAATTGTATTTATGTATTTATTTGTTTTTGCATTTATTGCATATATGTTTGTACGCACCGTCAGGATTGGCTATTTTTTAATTTCGTTGTACTCGTTGCAATGACAATAAATGAATATTATTATTATTATTATTATTATTATTATTATTATTATTATTATTATTATTATTATTATTATTATTATTATTATTATTATTATTATTATTATTATTATTATTATTATTATTATTATTATTATTATTATTATTATTATTATTATTATTATTATTATTATTATTATTATTATTATTATTATTATTATTATTATTATTATTATTATTATTATTATTATTATATTATTATTATTATATTATTATTATTATTATTATTATTATTAGGTTCTTGAGGAATATAAAGAATGTAAAAGGAATCTTAAAAAGGAAATTAGAAAAGCGAAAAAAAGATATGAGGCTGCTTTGGCAAGTAATGTAAAAGTAAACCCCAAGGGGTTCTACAGATATGTCAATAGCAAAAGGATAGTGAGGGATAAAATTGGTCCATTAGAGAGTCAGAGTGGACAGCTATGTGCTGAGCCGGAAGAAATGGGGGAGATATTAAACAATTTCTTTTCTTCGGTATTTACCGAGGAGAAGGATATTGAATTATGTGAGGTAAGCGAAACAAGTAGAGTAGTGATGGAAATTAGGATGATTAAAGAAGAGGAGGTACGGACACTTTTGAAGAATATAAAAGTGGATAAGTCTCCAGGTCCTGATAGGATATTCCCTAGGACATTGAGGGAAGTTAGTGCAGAAATAGCAGGGGCTATGACGGAAATATTTCAAACGTCATTAGAAACAGGGATGGTGCCGGAAGATTGGCGCATTGCGCATGTTGTGCCTTTGTTTAAAAAAGGTTCTAAAAGTAAACCTAGCAATTATAGACCTATTAGTTTGACGTCTGTGGTGGGAAAATTAATGGAAAAGATACTTAGGGACAATATATATAATTATTTGGATAATCAAGGCCTGATTAGAAACAGTCAACATGGATTTGTGCCTGGAAGGTCATGTTTGACTAATCTTCTTGAATTTTTTGAAGAGGTTACCAGGGAAATTGATAAGGGCAAGGCTGTGGATGTTGTCTATATGGACTTCAGTAAGGCATTTGACAAGGTTCCACATGGAAGGTTGATTAAGAAGGTTAAATCGTTGGGTATTAATAGTGAGGTTGCAAGATGGATTCAACAATGGCTGAATGGGAGATACCAGAGGGTAACGGTTGACAATTGTATGTCAGGTTGGAGGTCAGTGTCTAGTGGAGTGCCCCAAGGATCTGTGTTGGGTCCACTGTTGTTTGTCATTTACATTAATGATCTGGATGATGGTGTGGCAAATTGGATTAGTAAATATGCAGATGATACTAAGATAGGTGGAGTAGTTGATAGTGAGGTAGATTTTCAAAGTCTACAGAGAGACTTGGGCCTTTTGGAAGGGTGGGCTGAAAGATGGCAGATGGAGTTTAATGCTGATAAGTGTGAGGTGCTGCATTTTGGTAGGACAAATCAAAATAGGACGTACAGGGTAAATGGTAGGGAATTGAGGAATGCAGTGGAACAGAGGGATCTGGGAATAACTGTGCATTGTTCCCTGAAGGTGGAATCTCATGTGGATAGGGTGGTGAAGAAGGCGTTTGGTATGCTTGCCTTTATAAATCAGAGCATCGAGTATAGAAGTTGGGATGTAATGTTGAAATTGTACAGGGCATTGGTGAGGCCGAATCTGGAGTATGGTGTGCAGTTCTGGTCGCCAAATTATAGGAAGGATGTCGACAAAATGGAGAGGGTGCAGAGGAGATTTACTAGAATGTTGCCTGGGTTTCAGCACTTAGGCTTACAGAGAGAGGTTGAACAGGTTGGGTCTTTATTCTTTGGAGCGTAGAAGGTTGAGGGGGGACTTGATAGAGGTTTTTATAATTATGAGAGGGACGGACAGAGTTGAGAGTGGGGAAGATTCCAACAAGGGGACATAGCTTCAGAATTGAGGGACAAAGGTTTAGGTTAACATGAGGGGGAACTTCTTTACTCAGAGGGTTGTGGCTGTATGGAATGGGCTTCCGGTGGAAGTGGTGGAGGCTGGTTCGATTTTATTATTTAAGAGTAAATTGGATAGGTATATGGATAGGAGGGGGTTGGAGGGTTATGGTCTGAGTGCAGGTAGATGAGACTAGGTCAGGGAGAATGGTCGGCGTGGACTGGAAGGGCCGGACAGGCCTGTTTCCATGCTGTAGTTGTTATATGTTATATGTTATATGGAGTAACCAGACATGAAGGCAGCTTCGGCCCTTGTTTTACATTCACACCTCCGAGAATGTGTACTGCAAAAGCCAGCACAGATAGACAGACGAGTTGTTTGCAAAGATACATGAGGACAGGGAATGTAGCTAGTTTTAAATCTGTGACAGAGAGTTTGAATCTGGCTATTGAACCTCTGGCAGAACTAATTAGATCAGATTCAGACATTAAAGGATTTAAAGTTAATCAGGAAGATCACAAAATTACTTTATTTGCAGATGATGTCCTAATTTGTTTTACTAGACCATTGGAATCCTTAAGAAAATTATATTTCAGATTGGAAGAATACGGGAAAGTATCAGGATATAAAATTAATAAAGATAAAATTGAAATAATGCCTCTTTTTGAAGGCAATTATGACCAATGTAAAAGAGAAAGTCAGTTTAAATGGCAAAAAGAAGGCATTAAGTACTTAGGAGTTAAAGTAGATAATAAGTTAAATAATTTGTATAAATTAAATTATAAACCATTAATAAAAAAAATAGATGAGGACCTGAAGAAATGGATGAATCTTCCAATTACATTGCTAGGGAGAGTGAACTGTATTAAGATGAATATTTTTCCGAGGATACAGTATTTATTCCAAACACTGCCTATACCTTTGCCAAATAATTTTTTTCAAGAATTGAACAAAATTGTGAGGAATTTTCTTTGGAAAGATAAAATGCCAAGAGTGTCTCTGGAAAAATTAACATGGAAATTTGAATTAGGTGGACTGCAATTACCAAATTAAAAAAAAATATTATCTGGCAGCACAAATGAGTTTTATTTCATCCTTTTATCAAGAGGGTGGAAAAACAGCATGGATTAAAATTGAAATTGATAAAATAAAAGAGTTATGTCCAGAAGAATTTATATATAAATGGAAAGCAAAGCTATTAGTTAAGGATAAAGAGTCACCTTTGCTAAAACATTTAATTAATACATTGTTGAAAACAGTTAAAGTTAATGATAAAAGATTTGTTTTAACAGCTAAAACTCCATTAATAAAAAATAGATTATTGCCATTTGCTTGGAATAATCAAATACTACAAGTCTGGGAACAGAAGGGTATTATAAATATAGGAGATTGCTACGAAGGAAATAACTTTTTGATATTTTCTCAATTGGGAAATAAATATCAAATTCCAGGGAATAGTATTTTTTTCTATTATCAATTACAATCTTTTTTAAGGGAAAAGTTAGGTAATTCAATGTCTCTATTTCAGATTAAAGGAATTGAATCCTTGATTCAGGGCAAGGGAATAAAAAAAATTATATCATCAGTATAAATTATTACAAAAATCTAGTCCAAAGATAGGAATTCAAAAATCAAGACAAAGATGGGAAACAGATCTTAATATTATCATTGATGAACCAAGTTGGGAAAGACTGTGTTTAGATAGTATGAAAAATACAATTAATGTGAGATATAGTTTAGTACAATATAATTTTTTACATCAACTATATTTAACCCCGAAAAAATTAAACAATTTAAAACCAAACTCATCTGAAAGTTGTTTTAGATGCAACCAAGACGTGGGTACTTTTTTACACTCTACATGGGCATGTCAGAAGGCAACTCCTTTTTGGAAAGACCTAACAAGAAATTTGGAACAATTGATGAATAAGATCATACCAATGGATTCAAGGTTGTTTTTATTGGGAGATACAAAAGGAATATTACCAAAGCTAATTTTAGATAAACATCAGGAAAGATTTCTCAAAATAGCAATAGCAATAGCAAAAAAATGTGTAGCGGTCACTTGGAAAGATCAAAATGAAATAAGATTTGAAAGATGGTAGGCAGAAATGTGTAGTTGTATTCCATTAGAAAAAGCTACGTATAATCTGAGAAATGGATATGACTTCTTCTTGAAGGTGTGGAACCCATTCATTTTAAAGCTAGGATTAAGAATTGGAAATATTTAAATTCAGGATTGTTTTGATATCTTTAATAAGAATTTAATAAGAAATTACCCGGAAGTGTCTCATTCTGGACTCCAGGTTTCTTTCTTTCTCTCTTTCTTTTTCTTTTTTTTTTCCTTCTTTTTAACTGGGCGGGTGGGGGGAAGGGGGGGTGGTGGGAGGGGAGATAATACAGAACAATACATGTATAATCGAACACTGAAAAAGTCTGGTCTACCCCAAAAGCTGCTGACGACCTTCTACCGCTGCACCATAGAGAGCATCCTAACGCATGGCATCCCTGTGTGGTACCTCAGCTGCACGGAGGCAGAAAGGAAAGCTCTACAGCGGGTAGTCCATAGAGCTCAGAGGGCCATCGGAACACAGCTACCAGACTTGGAGGGCATCTACAACACACGATGCCTCAGAAAAGCCACCAGCATCCACAAAGACTCTTCACACCCCTGCAACAGTCTGTTCGAACTCCTTCCATCGGGCAGAGGATACAAGGCCTTCTACGCCCGCACCTCCAGACTCAGGAACAGCTTCATCCCCAGGGCCATAGCTGCTATGAACCGGTCCTGCTGAGCCGGATGGCCATAACGCATAGATCAACTTGCACTTTACCCTGTCTAAAAACTGTTACAACTGTTTCATTTCGTTGGGTTGCTGCTGTCTAAATTACCTAAATTATTGCATCGTATGGGAGGCGCATTCCCAATCTCATTGTACCCCTGGGTACAATGACAATAAAGATATATTGTATTGTATTGTATTGTATAATGTAGTTATTATTGCTTACTATGAAATGTAACATGTATGAGTTCTGTTAAAACTTAAATAAAATTTATTTTAAAAAAATTAAAAAAAGAGAGTTTGAATCTGTGGGATTCTCTGCCTCAGAGGGCAGTGGAGGCCAATTCTCTGAATACATTCAAGAGAGAGCTAGATAGAACTCTTAAGGATAGCGGAGTCAGGGGGTATGGGGAGAAGGCAGGAACGGGGTACTGATTGAGAATGATCAGCCATGATCACATTGAATGGCGGTGCGTACAGGCTCTAAGGGCCAAATGGCCTCCTCCTGCACCTATTGTCTATTGAAACATACAGAATAGTGAAAGGCTTGGATAGAGTGGATGTGGAGAGGATGTTTCCACTAGTGGGAGAGTCTAGGACTAGTCATAGCCTCAGAATTAAAGGACAGAGAGTCCTTTAGGAAGGAGATGAGGAGAGATTTCTTTAGTCAGAGGGTGGTGAATCTGTGGGATTCTTTGCCACAGAAGGCTGTGGAGGGCAAGTCGGTGGATATTTGTAAGGCAGAGATAGATAGATTCTGAATTAGTACAGGTGTCAGAGGTTATGGAGAGAAGGCAGGAGAATGGGGTTGGGAGAGAGAGATAGGTCAGCCATGTTTGAATGGCAGAATAGACCTGATGGGCCGAATGGCCCAATTCTACTCCTATCATGATATCGGCGAGCCAAGGCCTAGCTGGTGGAGTTTGGTGACGAGCTTGGTGGGGGATGAGCGTGTTTGAAGGCAGAGCTAGAGTCAATGAGTAGCATCCTCGCGTACGTGCCCTGTCTCTCCAGGTGAGTCAGGACAGTGCGAAGAGCCAGAGAGATGGCGTCCTCTGTGGATGTGTTTGCACATTGACGCGAGTCCAGTGAGTCAGTGATGCTGGATTTAATGTGTGAGAGGGCCAGCCTTTCAAAGCACTTCTGGATAAATGTGAGGTTGTCCACTTTGGTGGCATTGAAAGTAAGCATGCAGGTGCAGCGGGCAGTGGAGAAAGCCAATGGTATGTTGGCATTCATAGGGAGGGGATTTGAGTATAGGAGCAGGGAGGTTCTGCTGCAGTTGCACAGGGCATTGGTGAGACCTTCTTTAACTCCAAGGATTCTTAAATTTTGTCGTTTAGAAAGACCCTCTAGGTCAGTACATTTTTCAGTTAATTTCATTAATAGATCAGATAAACGCTGAGTCTCCGTCAATACTGCTTTTGTTGTTTCAGCACTCGTCTCGGCTAAAGTTTCCAACTCACATATAGCCTCGTCATGTTGTTGTATTGACGCAGTGATGTGGTTCACCTTACCGGAAAAATCGGAGTCCAACTTTTGTAGCTTGGAGGTTACTTCCTCCATGTGTTCATTCATGATTTCACATATTTCAACCTTTGATGCAGACAACTGGTCCTTAATAGTAGTTAGTATTTCCCCCTTCATTCCTTTAAGCGATACTAATTCAACTTTCATCTCTTGGAGTTCAACCGTAATATTCGTTACTTGAGACTTCATACCTGAAAGCTCCTCACCAACAACGCTACGAAATTCTTCCAAACCAATTTTCTTTGGCTGTGGATTCCGGGATCGTTTGGAAGTTTCTTCCTGAGTCAACGCTGAAGTTTGGGCTGCAGCAGAGGCTTCCATCTGTCCTGGTTCTTCTTCTTCCAACAGTCTTGTTTTAATCGTTCCTTTTTTAACGGTTTTTAATGGGGGGGGTGCGACTTAGCGACATTTAATATTAAAAGTCGCGATCTGATGACGTCGCCCACCCTTCGTTAAGAATTGCCGGTAAGTTCCAACGGGCCCGTCCCGTTCCTCTCTCCTTAAGTCGACATTTTCACGGAGCTAGTTGGCGTGCGACTTACTCAGTCTATAGCGCCACCGGAAGTCTCCGTTTTCCATCACTTCTATTCAGCTAGTCTTCCGGCACTCTTTCTGCATAACCATTATTAATCATTTCCGAGAGGACAGATGTATATTCATCATGAAATTGAGTATTCTTACCAAACTTGCGTTTCAGATTGTGAATACGTTGTTCTGCAATGCATCGGTTATTCGGCAGACTGAGACCTTCTTGTTGAAAGAGTAGATCCAGACAATAGTGACCTTCTATCATCTTTATTGAGCGACCCATAATTTCCAAGAATTTCACTTCTTCTCGGGACATTTCTTCTGATTCCTTGCCGGCTCTTTCAATGAAGTCGTGATTATATTGCTTAGTCAACAACTCCTCTAGGTTTACGATAGATATCCGGTTGACAGCAGCAGCAGTATAATTATGACCTTTTCTGCCTTTATTATTCTTTCTCGGAGAGCCACAGATAACCCATCCGAGTATGGTTTTCACAGCAAATGGACCACCTTCTCGACTGGTAATAACCCTTCTAGGTTCTAATGCTTCAAAAGCATTCGTTCCGATAAGTAGGTCAATACTTGAGTTTATTTTGGATAATTTTACATCCTTCAAGTAGGGCCACTTTTCCAACTCCTCTTGCTTAGGTATGTTCGAATGAGAAACGGGTATAGTCTCTTGTGTAAACACATCAGATATCTGTATAAAGTTGTCATCCTCCAGACTAGCTATCTCCATGCTTGTGATATGATAACTATCGTAGTATTTCGGACCATTTATGGTGTTCAAGAGAAGCTTAACCTTTTCTCCTGTAATATCCAGTTTTCTCATCAAGCTTTCTGTGCATAAGGTAGCGGAACTTCCACTGTCCAAAAAGGCATATGTTTGCAACACTGTATTCCCTTCACTGCTCCTTACCTGTACTGGCAGGATGGCGAAAGTACAGGCTTCTACCCCGGCCCCAATATGTGCAGTTAACTGAGGGGGAGGGCAACAACGTCACTCGTGGCCGGCTTCTCCGTTTGTTCCACTTGCTCCGGCATCGCGTCTGTATACCTCTGTTTGGTGTGAAGCAACTCAGGAAGATCTTGTTTACATATGTTACAAATTATCTTATTCCTGCAGTCCTTGACCATGTGTCCTTTCTTCAGACATCCATAGCAGATTCCTTTCTCCTTCAAGAAGTCAATCCTTTTTTTATAATCCCGTTTCTTGAATTTCCGACACCATGCGGTTTAACGGTAGATACCTCTTCTTTCACACCGCCCTTCTTTTCTACAGTTATTACGGTGGCAGCAAAACTGCTTTCCTTAGGTCCTGGTCTTCCCCTGCCCTTAGTAAATGTAGAGCCTTTAACAGTTGCTGATTTAGGATCTTGAATATTCCCGTAGCGTAGGTTTGACATTAACCGTACTTCTCTTTCCATGAAATTCACCAGGTCAGGAAGCATGGCCTCTCTATCGTCAACCTCCTGTATCAGGCCTGCTTTGTCTCTCCATTTCTCTCTGAGCCTATAGGGCAGTTTCAGGACGATAGCCTTCATATTACTAACAATGTTCATCTCTTCCATGTGGCTGCCATTTCTCATGGAATCACAACAACCACTGAGAAACATTGCAAACTCATGCAACGCCTTCACATCCTCCGCCTTAATAACTGGCCAAGCAAAGGCCTTTTTCATGTATGCGTTAGCAATCTTCTGTTTGTCACCAAAATGCTCTCCAAGCAATCTTCTTGCCTTTCGATAGCCTGCGTCCGCAGGCAAATATCGGCAACTCCTAACAATCTGCTTCTCGTATCCACTCGTGTGTTGCTCCAGAAATCGCAGACGATCTCTGAAACTCGTGGTTTTCATTTCCACTCCTTCTTCGAACGCCGATATGAAAGTCCCATATTGTAAGGGATCACCATCATAATGAGGAATTTCCATTGGGGTAAGGTAGCAGAAAGATTTTGTTGGACCATGAGCTCGCTGAGTCTCGTTTGGTTCCTTACTGATTCATTGAACTAATTTTGAGGCCCCTGGCTTGGTTCAGGGCGATCCTGGTGAGCTCTGCCATGAGCCCCATAGTCAGTTGTCTGTCTCTGTCTGAGTGTAGGTAGCTGACGAGCGGGCCTCTGAAACGTGTATTGGGTTGGCTCATCCCGAGCCGTAACAGGCATCCCAAAGGTAGGTTGCTTTGTTAAAGTTTCGTCGACCCTCGACTTACTCAGTGCCAGTTCAGCGTCACGAGACCAGGCTGGCACTGGCTGTGGGTTGGCCTCAGCCTTTGGTTCCAACTTAGTAGCTCCTTCTTGGATTAAGGAACCCTTCTTCTGGGAAATTCTCGAGCTGGCTTTCGACCTTCGGCCTTCCAGTACGTCCCTCCTTGCCTCTGCAGCTTCCAGCTTTGTGGCTATTTCCAGCCGTTCCTTCTCTCTCTTCAGCTGTTCTGCTTGTCTTTTGGCCTCTCCCTTCAGCTGTTCTTCTTGTCTCTATGCCTCTCCCTTCAGCTGCTCTTCTTGTCTCTCAGCCTCTCCCTTCAGCTGCTCTTCTTGTCTCTCAGCCTCTCCCTTCAGCTGCTCTTCTTGTCTCTCAGCCTCTCCCTTCAGCTGCTCTTCTTGTCTCTATGCCTCTCCCTTCAGCTGTTCTGCTTGTCTTTTGGCCTCTCTCTTCAGCTGTTCTGCTTGTCTTTTCAGCTGTTCTTCTTGTCTCTCAGCCTCTCCCTTCAGCTGTTCTTCTTGTCTCTCAGCCTCTCCCTTCAGCTGCTCTTCTTGTCTCTATGCCTCTCTCTTCAGCTGTTCTTCTTGGTCCTCAATCTCATATTTTTTTCTCTAAGGCGGCCGCTTCTAGCGAGAGAGCAGCCATCTCAGCTTCAGCTTCAATTTGAGCGGAGACCCTCGTAGCTGAACTGGCTACAGAACTGGATTTATGTCTAGATATTCGCGTTGAGACGTTTGAGACACTATCCTGAGGTGTAATCTCTTCTTCCACCTCTACACATTGTCGCAGCGCACCTTCCACTGTAGAGTGCGATGTTTGAGCCATGGCTTCAGGCATCCATTTCTCCACGTCAGCCACGAAACCGTCAAAAATCTTTTCCCTCTCTTGGAACCACTAAGTGTGCCATTCGAGTTGTCCTTCTGGTAATTGCAAACACAATATCGAGTGTTGTTTTTCTCTAACCTCTTGGCGAAGGTTAAGCAGGTGATCCATATTAGATTGTACAGTGTTCGCATTCCCATCTGCTTCCATCAGTTCCTTCTGACATTTAATCGATTTAATGACCTTCCTCCACAGCTTGTCTCTCTCCTTCTGGCATTTTTCCAGATAGGCCGCCAGTCCTTTTTCCGAAAGATGAAAGTCTCTTTTTTCATATCTTCTTGCCTTTTGCTACACATTTCCCTCCGGTGGCAGTTCTTCGTACTTACCTGACGGAAGATCCATGATAATTTGTGCTTATCACTATGTTCCAGCAACACCAGAAGAATTCAAAACAGAATGAGCATTTTTTCAAAATACATCATTAATTTCAAGGCTGAAAGTCTTCGGCAAGCACCTATGGTAAACAATCGCTGGCTGAGCACTTTATCTTTCAGAAGTTGATAACATCATTAATTTCAAGGTCATGCTCCGCGAGTTGGGCTTCCTTATCTCGTCGTAGCAAAAACAAGCTTCTTGTATCAAACAGTACTTCTGCAGTCATTTTCCACAGGCTTTTAAGTTTTTTTAAACCTCAAATTACAACTAAACAGTCTTCTAGTCACTGTACCCGGTCAATTAAGTCTTCAATCTTCCGAGTATCCAGGTGTAGACCGTGTCAATTTGCCTTCGACCGGCAGGTTCTTTGTTCCCGGATTTCAGCTCCAATCTCTGGCAGAGATTCAGCTTCTTATTCAATTCCACTGTAGAATCGGATTTTGCTTGTAGAACAAGTCTTCCTTAAATTCCTTTTACTTTAGTCCTTCAGAGCAAGTTCTTTACTCGAATTCCTTCAGAGCAAGTTCTTTACTCTAGTGTAATGGTTTCTATACCATCTTGAAATCCGATTTCGATAGCCATTACTTCTCGGGGATGAAATGTAGTTATAGCTGACGCACACGTCATATGACAAAACGAATCTTCCAAACTTCTTTTCTTCATTAATTTGTTTTATTAAAGTAGCATAAATCATCGAGTAATTCATCAGTTTCCGTACATTATCAACTGTTTCTTCTTCAAACAATATCT
This sequence comes from Rhinoraja longicauda, assembly GCF_053455715.1. Taxonomy (NCBI): domain Eukaryota; kingdom Metazoa; phylum Chordata; class Chondrichthyes; order Rajiformes; family Arhynchobatidae; genus Rhinoraja; species Rhinoraja longicauda. The sequence continues at coordinate 15,746 of NW_027602030.1, read as the reverse complement.
AGAAATTCTTGCAGCTATTACCGTATGGTTCTTACAAATATAACCGTTGCGAGCGTATGGTACGAGCGCGTGGTAAAGAACTGTATGCGCACCATCCTCCGAGTCTAAACTGACCCACAACCTCTGTCGACACACTAGCCTCCTCCCATCTAGACACTCCCAATTACGCATTAAGTCACACCCACAAGCAGGCAAAAAAGTCATAAACTAGAAATATTAAAACATAGCCATAACACAATGACAATAACTGAATTAAGCATAAATGGCTCCTACATTATTATTATTATTATTATTATTATTATTATTATTATTATTATTATTATTATTATTATTATTATTATTATTATTATTATTATTATTATTATTATTATTATTATTATTATTATTATTATTATTATTATTATTATTATTATTATTATTATTATTATTATTATTATTATTATTATTATTATTATTATTATTATTATTATTATTATTATTATTATTATTATTATTATTATTATTATTATTATTATTATTATTATTATTATTATTATTTTGCCACGGTGTTAGAAAGATATTATAGTCCCCAAAAATGCCGTTGGGTGGCAATGGGCCGCTGTAAAATCAGTCCAGTCGATTAGTATAAACATCACCAAGGACAGTGGAATAGGAACACGATACTTCTGTCGATGCAGAGAGCGAATTTTGCCCAGTGAGAAAGGAGGAACTTAAATAACTCAAATCAATTGGGAAGGTCGGATAAAAATCAGCGCCGCAGCTGCTTTCTGCAGCACAATTGCTTGTTGTGCCGCAGCCCGATTCCGTCCAGTAACTGCGGAAAATTAGTCGTTGCGCTACATTTGATGGCGGAGTGGCGGCGCTGCAGGTGTGGGTCGGCGGAAATAGGGAAGGAAGGCATTAGGGCCGTAAGCAGCTGAAGTTCTTGGACGGTTAAATTGTCTTCAGTGCCGACAGCGGATTAAAATACTTTTTTGATGTCCGTAGAGTGCTTTAAAATGAGCGTCATTAGTGATCCAAACGCCTAATTATAATTCCATTCATTTCGCCCTCTTCCATGGGCCACTACTTACACAGCGAACCAACAATTCTATTGAATTTGGGAACGCAAAAAAGTATTGCGTCGCGCAATTGGATCAGAGTCGCGCACGGGACAAGCGGCGATAATGTCCGCTGTACTATCATTGACTGGCTGAATAAGTCAGATGTTAGTCTGTGTCCGGTGCGCTGTGGCGATCCCATGCTCACAATTGGTCCTATGGCTGTTAACCAGTTACTTGTAAAGATGTAATGTTTAAGTGGGACGAGAGAGCTTCAAATTTCCCTATCACTGGAATTGCCGGGATGAGAGACTGTAATGGATAAATTACCTACTGTGCGAATCGCGGGGTTCCCAGGATACGCTCATGTAACGGCGTTATCAGGGGAATGGCTGTCCGAGGAGGGATTAGCAGGCCTCGATCACTCCCTGTGTGACGGTGGGGTTCTCTGGATCTATCGACGGGACCTGCACTCTCCCACGAGGGAAGGGCGTGTTGCAGAAACGCGGTGCAGTTTGTCTTCAATATCTCTACCGAGCTGGAACACGCCCTTCCCTCGTGGTATTGAAGGTAGGGTACTGACATGGATAGAAAATTGGTCGACAGACAGAACGCAAAGAGGGGATAAATGGGTCCCTTTCAGAATGGCAGGCAGTAACTAGTGAGGTATCGCAAGGCTCGGTGCTGGGACCTCAGCTATTTACAATATACATTAATGACTTGGATGAAGGGATTAAAAGTGCCATTAGCAAATTTGCAGGTGATACAAAGCTGGGTGGTAGTGTGAACTGTGAGGAAGATGCTATGAGTTTGCAGGGTGACTTGGACAGGTTGTTTGAGTGGGCGGATGCATGGCAAATGCAGTTTAATGTGGATAAGTGTGAGGTTATCCACTTTGGTGGTAAGAATAGGAAGGCAGAGTATTATCTGAATGGTGTCAAGTTAGGAAAAGGGGGCGTACAACGAGATATGGGTGTCCTAGTGCATCAGTCACTGAAAGGAAGCATGCAGGTACAGCAGGCAGTGAAGAAAGCCAATGGAATGTTGGCCTTCATAACAAGAGGATTTGAGTATAGGAGCAAAGAGGTCCTTCTGCAGTTGTACAGGGCCCTAGTGAGACCGCACCTGGAGTATTGTGCGCAGTTTTGTTCTCCAAATTTGAGGAAGGACATTCTTGCTAATGAGGGCGTGCAGCATAGGTTTACAAGGTTAATTCCTGGAATGGCGGGACTGTCATATGTTGAAAGACTAGAGCGACAAGGCTTGTCTACACTGGAAGTTAGAAGGATGAGAGGAGATCTTATCGAATTGGCTTCCACTGCTTTCTGAGGCAGAGAATTCCACAGCTTTACAACTCTCTGACTGAAAAAGTTTTCCCTCATCTCCGTTCTAAATGGCCTACCCCTTATTCTTAAACTGTGGCCCCTTGTTCAGGACTCCCCCAACATTTTGAAAATGTTTCCTGCCTCTAACGTGTCCAACCCCTTAATAATCTTATTCGTTTCGATAAGGTCCCTTCTCACCCTTCTAAATTCCAGTATATACAAGCCTAATGGCTCCAGTCTTTCAACACATGACAGTCCCGCCATTCCGGGAATTAACCTAGTAAACCTACGCTGCACGCCCTCAATAACAAAAATATCCTTCCTCAAATTTGGAAACCAAAACCGCACACAGTACTCCAGGTGCGGTCTCACTAGGGCCCTGTACAACTGCAGAAGGACCTCTTTGCTCCTATACTCAACTCTTCTTGTTATGAAGACCAACATTCCATTGGCTTTCTTCACTGCCTGCTGTACCTGCATGCTTTCTTTCAGTGACTGATGCGCTCGGCCACACAGACCTCGTTGTACGTCCCCTTTTCCTAACTTGACACCATTCAAATAATACTCTGCCTTCCTATTCTTACAACCAAAGTGGATAACCTCACTAGCACTGAGAGACAGGCACTTATTCGCACACACTTACGCACTAACGCACTCAAGGACACTCACTTACTCAACACCACCATATACTCTCACACTCACATATTTTCTCACTATCAAGCAATTGCTCAAACATTCTCACAAATTCACATTACCACATGTTCTCTCACATTGCCTCACAGAAAAGCAACCACACACATTCACATTTGCAAACATTGCCACTCACAAACACACATGCACTCTCCCACTCAGAGACACAGATACATTCAATCGCCATTGCACCCACACTTACTGATGCTCACACACTCACACGCATACGCACACACAGAAACGCACACAAATACAGACACACTTACAAACTCTGCCGCACTCACACGCACATGCACATTTACACATTTTGGGATTCAGAAGGATACCGGGGTGTTCGCGGCGAGCAGCGCAGCGCAGCGCAGCGCGGCAAGAGTGTACCCGGTGAGCGGGGCCAATCCCTCCAAGCCCCTCGCTCGCCACCGCGGACGGCGAAGGGTGCCGCGCCAGGGGAGCGAGGACGGAGCCGCGAGGAATCGCAGAGAGCGAGATGGACCGTCAGAGAGCGAGGCAGGCCGCCGAGAACGAAGGGGCGACCCGCGATGCGGCGGCAGGCAGGAGATACATCTATTCGGCCAACGTTTGTAACTTTGTCGGCTTAAAAATGTGGCGGCACGGTGGCGCAGCGGTAGAGTTGCAGCCTTACAGCGAATGCAGCGCCGGAGACTCAGGTTCGATCCTGGCTACGGGGGCCGTCTGTATGGAGTTTGTACGTTCTCCCCGTGACATGCGTGGGATTTCCTCGAGATCTTCGGTTTCCTCCCACACTCCAAAGACGTACAGGTATGTAGGTTAATTGGCTGTGCAAATATAAAAATTGTCCCTAGTGGGTGTAGGATAGTGTTAGTGTGCGGGAATCGCTGGGCGGCGCGGACCCGGTGGGTCGAAGGGCCGGTTTCTGCGCTGTATATCTAAATCTACTGCCTCGGTGAGGCCTGCTGCATGCTTTTGTATGCAAAATGAAGCATCACACTTTATCTTTGCAATGGAGGAGGCCCAGAAGGTTAGTGTGAGAAGGGGTGTTACAATGGTTGGCAATGGAGACATCCGGTAGGCCTTGGTGTAACGCGGGTAAGTGCTCGGTGATACGGTCGTCGAGCCTGCACTGGATCACGATGTAAATGAGGCCATATCTGGAATGCCGTAGATGATATTAGAAGAGGTGCGAGTCTCAATTGGAAGGGCTGCTTTGGTGTGAGGGAGGAGGTGCAGGAGTAAGCCGGCATAAGGTCCTAGGGATGAATAAGGACTCATTGTAGACGTTCGATGAGCTCTCCTTCCCTCCCCCACTCATCATCAACAACACCACAATCACATCTGTGGAGTGATTTAAGTTCATTGGAACCATTATCTCCAGGGACCTTAAATCGGGGGCCACCATCGAATCCACAGTCAAAAGGGCCCAAAAGAGGATGTACTTCCAGCGGCCAATGGGGAAACACAATCTGCCCCAGGCAATGGTGGTACAATTCTATACTGCTATCATTGAGTCCGTCCTCACCCTCTCCATCATGGTCTGGTTTGGCTCAGCCACCAAGCACGACATCCGGAGGGTGCAACAGCTGAGAAGGTTGTTGGCTGTAACCTTCCCCCCATTAACGAACTGTACAGTGCAAGGGCCAGGAAGCGAGCGGGCAACATTATCTCTGACCCCTCTCACCCTGCCCAGAAAATCTTTGAAGTACTTCCCTTTGGAAGGCGACTCCGGACTGTCAAATCAGCCACAACCAGACATAAAAACGGCTTTTTTTCCAGGGGTATTAGCTCTACTCAATAACCAAAGTCTGTAGTCTCTTTTTTGTTCTGGTGTATTTTCACCCACATGTTTAGATCGTAATGGTATATCCTTATTGTTTTGATGTGGTTATGCTTTATTCTTAATTGTTAACTTTATGTTTGTGTTGTCATTTGTGAGCGGAGCACCAAGGCACATTCCTTGTATATGCACATACTTGCCCAATAAACTCATTCATTCATTCATTCATTCATTCATTCATTCATTCGTTCATTCATTCATTCATTCATTCATTCATTCATTCATTCATTCATTCATTCATTCATTCATTCATTCATTCATTCAAAAGCACAATTAAGCCATTTGATCCATCCAGTCTACTCCGCCATTCAATCGTGGCTCATCTATCGAACTCTCGGAATCCCATTCCCCTGCCTTCCCCCCATAATCTCTGACACCTTTACTAATCAATAATCTATCTATCCCTGCTTTAAAAATATCCATTGAATTGGCCTCCACAGCTTTCCGTGACAAAGAATTCCACTGATTCACCATCATCTGAGTAAACAATTTTCTCCTCATCTCCTTCCTAACAGAACACCCTTTAATTCTGAGGATATGACCTCTCGTTCTGGACTTTCTCACTAATGGAAACATCCTTTCTATATACACTCTATCCAAGACTTCCACTGTTATGTATGTTCCAATGACCCCCCACTGAGAGAGGATTGCACAGAGTACAGGAGTCTGAACACGTCTCTCTAACGCAGCAGTGCCCCCCTCATTTCTTTATACCATGGAGTAGACAAAGATGTATTGAACACAACTTAATCCCATCATGCAGGTATGTAACACAACTTAATCATCATGCAGGTATGTAAAGTACAACTTAATCAATCTCCACATGCAGGTATGCAAAGTACAAAACTGCAGTTAGCACCTAATAGAAGTGAGCAAAGTCTACGAACAAGCATCCGCTTGTCCATACATTATTCTTAAAGGTACAGTCCCCGATAACTATAGGAATGAATTTATTTAATATATATCATTTTCCTCCTGTTTATACAATTATCCAACAATTTATTAACAATTTCTAAAAATTCCCCCGTCCCGAACGCCTCCCCGGTTCCATTACAACATTGCACTTTATTTTGACTTTATGCAATCTGTTCATCCGCGGGGGTCCGTTTAGGCCATGAAGGTATCCCTTAGGTCAATGTCCACTTCTTCTTCCTCAATCCTTTTCTGAGGAACCAACTCGTACATCATCAGCATTTTCTTTGTAAGGGCTGTTTCTATTGGTCTTTGAGACAACCCTCGAACACAGGGAATTATACAGCATCCGAATCCGGCTAACATTCCTGTAATCACTATGAAGGATGTTAGTGCAGAAATGACAATATTTTTCCATTTCCCGAACCAGTTCTCAAGGAACCTTGTCCATGAAGTGTCTACCCCGGAGTTCACGCCTAGCTCCTCCGCCAACGATGTTAACCCAGCCAAAGCCCTGGAGACTGAGGCGTCCGCAAGGATTTTTTTTTAGGTCTTTTATTGGAATTATTTTTATAATCCTCTCTTCAGGTCCTTTTGGTTTCGGGGTGGGCGTGACCCCTGTCTTACTCCCTTTCCCAACTTCTATTCTGAATTTGCAACATGGATCCTGCATCCTTGCATCTACACAAAGGAAGTAGTTGCCTACGTCCTGTTGTTTGGGCTTCTTTATTGTCACGATGGTTTTCCAATTCTTTCGATGGAGGGGCGTGGAGGCTACCACCAGGGACCATCTGCTGTGTAAGTCTGTTCCGTCAGACATTCCCCACCCTTGGTAGCCCCCATTGAGAGAGTGTTGGAAAACCTGACCCCATGTGCGGCACGGGGCTCTGCACACGTATGTTCCATCGGCGCCATAGGCTCTTTCGCCACACCACATTCCGGGGTACTCTTTACATGGGTCAATGTGGAAGGTGCCTTTTTAATCTTCCTTAAGTTTTATAACGTAATCCCATCCATTTACAACCATACAAAGACTAGTCGTCCAAATCCATTTTATGATTGATTTTTTCATTTTCTTTTTCTGGTTACGACAAGTTACTTGGGTTTTAGTCGTTACTGGGCCCTGGTAGGCCGTCAGCCGTCACTAATTCCCTTGTTCCTTTTCCCATACATCTTTGTCTACTCCATGGTATAAACAAATGAGGGGGGCACTGCTGCTTTAGAGAGACTTGTTCAGACTCCTGTATTCTGTGCAATCCTCTCTCATGTATTAAAACATTCAGTTGGATCTAAATTGCTGTGACTGTCGTTTGTTGGGAAAATATTTCTAACACCACCCCCCCCCCCCCCCCCCCTCACTTTCTTCTAAACTCCAGCGAGTACAGGCCAGGTGCCGACAAACGCTCATCATAGGTTAACATACTAATTCCTGGGATAATTTTTGTAAACGTCCTCTGACCGTTTCCAGAGCCAGCACATCCTTTCTCCGATCTGGTGCCAGACTTGCTCACAATATTCCATATGCCGCCTGAACAGCGACTTTTGAACCGCTACATCATATCCCTGTTTTTGAATACGAACCCTCTTGGAATAAAGGCAAGCATTGAGTTTGCTTTCTTTACTACAGATTCGACTTGCAGATTAACTCTTTGGGAATCCCGAACCAGCATTCCTAAGTCCTTTTGCACGTCCAATTTCTGGTTTCACACCCCATTTAGAAAATAGTCTACTACCAAATTCCTACAACCGAAATGAATGACTCCACACTTTGCTACACTATATTCCATCTGCCTCTTTGCCCACTCTCCCAACCTGTCCAATTCCTTCTGCAGAGTTCCTCTCTCTCTACACAACGTACACCTCAACCTATTTTCGCATCATCCGCAAACTTTGCCACAAAGCCCTCAATCTCATCGTACAAATTATTAATATACAACGTGAACAATAGCTGCCCCAGCTCCGACCACTGTGAACCTCCGCTATTCACTGGCAACCAACTAGAAAAAGCCCCCTTTATTGCCACTCTGCCTTCTGCCATCCTGCCAAACTGGTATCCGTGCAAGTATCTCGCCTGTGATACCTTGGCCTTTCATCTTCCTTAGCAACCTCACGCATGGCACCTTATCAAAGGCTTCCTTTAAATCTTGGTAAACAACATCTACTAACTCTCCTTCGTCTGTCACTTCATCGGTATTATCCCAAGGTATCAATTGATAAAACAGTGTGTTACTCCATCGATACTACTCCACAGTGTGCCAGACCATTAGTACCATCGCACAGTGTGTCAATCCATCTGTACTATTCCATGGTATGTTACACCTTCAGTACTAGTCTACATTGTCTCACGGTATAAATACTATCCCACTACTTGTCACACCCTTATTACTGCCACACAGCGCGTCATTCCATCAGTACATCCACACAGCGTGAGTCAATGTGTACAAATGCACAGTGCGCATCCCAACAGTACCACGCACAGTGTGTCACTCAATCAGTACTATCCCACCATGTGTCATTCCATCGGTACTATCCCATAGTGTGACATCAATGATCACTACCCCACTGTGTGTCAATCCATCGATAACACTTCACATTATGCCAGTCCGTCTGTGCTATCCGACAATGTGTCACTCCATCAGTACCGCACCACAGTCTGTCACCAAATAAGTACCACCCAGTGTCTCTCGCTATCAGTACTACCCCACTGTGTGACACTCCATCAGCATTACCCCACCGTGTGTCATTCCATCAATACTACATCACAGTGTGTCCCTCCATCAGTACTACCCCACAACGTGACACTTCCATTACTACTACCCCAGTGTTTGTCGTTCAATGATACATCACAGTATGTGATTCCATCAGTAATATCCCACAGTGTCACTCCACCAGTACAACCCCACCGTGTGTCACTCCATCAATACTACATCACAGTATGTCCGTCCATCAGTACTAACCAACAACGTGATATTTCCGTTAATACAACCCCAGTGTTTGTCATTCAATAATATATCACAGTGTGTCATTTCATCAGTAATATCCCACAGTGTCTCTCCATCCGTGCTACCCCACAGTGTATTGCTCCCATTGCGACTGCAAATTGTGGCATCCCTTCAGTACCACCCAACAGTGTCACGCTATCAGCACTGCCCCACAATGCTTCATTCCATCAATACTACCCCACAGTGCGTCACTCCATCAGAACTACTCCATAGCCTGTGATTGCATTAGTATTGCCCCAGAGTGTGTCCCTCCATCAGTACCGTACCACAGTCTGTCACCCTATTAGTACCATCCAGGTGGCTCTCGGTATCAGTACTACCCCACTGTGTGACACTCCATCAATACTACATCACAGTCTGTTGCTCCATCAGTACTACCCCACTCAATGACACTACATCAGTACTACCCCAAACTGAACCACGCTCTCAGTACATCCGGCAGTAAATCACTCCATCTGCACTTCCTCCATTGTTTTCCCCACACAGTGCATCATTGCATAAGTGCTACTCCACAGTTTCTCAGTCCATCAGTAATGCACCACAATGCGTCTCTCCATCACTAATGCTTACTTACACAAGCACGTACTCACACTTGGTCACACACTCCCATACACTGACGTAAACGCACACATTCTTAACCACTTACAACGTTGTATACCTATGCACTCGAACAGACTCTCACCACGCACAGTCAAACACACTCATAAACGTATTCATACGAATGCAATATTACGCACTACTAACACTCTCACACAGACACACACACCCTCACGCACTGACGCTCATGCACACACGACTATGGTATACACACTCATGCTGTAACATAAGCGCAAGGACATATATTCACACACTCAATCACAGTCAAACACGCATACACACACATACCAGAACCCGAACATGCACACAATCTCACAGATTCAGTCACATGCACTCAAATACTCTCTCACGCATTATCACATACAGTCACACACACATGCACTCACAGTAACAGTAACACAGGTACAAGCACAAAGAGACATGCGCTAATTCGCACACACTTACGCACTCGCACACTCACGGGCACTCACTTGCTCAACTCAATCACACTCACTCACTCACATGTTTTCCCACTATCAAACAATTACATGCAAACATTCTCACAATCTCACATCCCCACATATTCTCTCACATTGTCTCACAGCCACACACACTCACACACGCAAACACTGTCACTCACAAACACACATGCACTCTCCTACTCAGAGACACAGATACATGCAAACGCACCTACACTCACACTTACTAATGCTCACACACTCACGCGCACTCGCTCGGACAGAAACACACACACACACACGCATACAAGGACTCTTACAAACTCTGCCGCACTGACACGCAGACGCGCATGCAGACCTACACATGCTGGGGTGGCGAAGGATCCCGGGGTGTTCGCAGCGAGCAGCGCAGCGCAGCGCGGCCTGGAGTGTTTCCAATGAGCCGAGCTAAGCCCTTCAGTCGGCCCGGTCGGCCCGGCTCGCCCACCGCGCACGGCGATGGGACCCGCGCCTCGGGATCGAGGAGGGAGCGGCGAGCAACCGCAGAGAGTGAGGTGGACCATCGGAGAACGAGGAAGGCCGCCGAGAACGCGTGGTGCGGCGGCAGCAGGAAATGGAACCATTCGGCCAACGTTTGTAACTTTGGCGGCGGCAAAATGTGGCGACACTTCTATACTGCCGAGATGAGGCCTGCCGCGTGATTTTACCGGGTTGTCCGCAAAACAAAGCATTTCACTGGACCCGGGTACACGTGACAATTGTGTTTCATTGGATATTTGAAATGTTTGCAAATGCATACACTCACACACATACACATACACACACACCAAATTATTTGCACAGTCTCACACATTCACATTCACACACACGTGCTTAAACACTCATGCATTAACCAATGCGGGTCAGGCTGCATCTCTGGAGAAGTTTAGTTTAGTTCATCAGTTTAGTTTGGATTATTGTTATGTGTACCGCGGTACAGAGAGAAGGTTTTGTTACGTGGTATCCAGTCAGCAGAAAGATAATTCATGATAACAATAGAGCCATTTACAGTGTATGAATACATGATACGGGAACAACGTTTTGACCCAGGTAAAACCGGCAAGATCCGATCAAGGATAGTCTAAGGGTCACCAAAGAGGTAGATAATAGTTCGGCACTGCTCTCTGGTTGTGGTACAATGGACCAGATGCCTGAAAACAACTGTGAAGAAACTCTCCCTGAAACTGATGGTGTGCGTTTTCATACATCTGCAACTTAGCCTCGATGGGAGAGAGAGGAGAGAGGGAGTGAATGAGTGAGACTGCTCCTTGATTATGCTGTTGGCTTTGCCGAGGTAGCGTGAAGTGTAGACGGAGTCAATAGAAGGGACATCAGTTTGTGCGTGTGATGGTCTGGGCTGCGTCCACAAAACACTACAATTTCTTGCAGTCTTGGATGGAGCTGTTCCCAAACCAAGCTGTGATGCATCCTGATAAAATACGTCTTCTGCTGCATCTGTAGAAGTTGGTGAGAGTTGTAGGGGACATACCAAACTTCATAAACCTTCTAAGAACATGGATAGGCGTCGTTCCGGTTCGGAACCTTTCTTCAGACATATAAACATAGAAACAGAAAATAGGCGCAGGAGGAAGTCATTCGGCCCTTCGAGCCAATACCGCCATTCATTGTGATCATTGCTGATCGGCCACAATCAATAACCCGTGCCTGCCTTCTCCCATATCCATTGATTCCACTAGCCCCTAGAGGTGTATCTTACTCTCTCTTAAATCCATTAAGTGATTTGGCCTCCTCTGCCCTCGGTGGCAGAGAGTTACACAAATTTACAACTCTCTGGATGAAAACGTTCCTTCCCACCTCAGTTTTAAATGACCTCAGCTTTATTCTAATACTGTGGCCCCTGGTTCTGGACTCGTCCAACATTCGGAACATTTTTCTTGCATCTAGCTTGTCCAGTCATTTTTATAATTTTATATGTTTCTATAAGATCCCCAAATGTTTCTTTAAGATATCCGATTTTGGTGGGAAGGGGAAGAGGTCTGGCACGGAGGGTGCAGGACAAAGCGAAATGAATGATGAGCGGATGATGGTGATTAGAGTTTTCATGGTCAGGTGGTTGAGACCAGAGATTAAAAGATAAAGGTGTGTGATAAGGGTTGAAGACGATGGAACTATAGGGAGAAAGACACCAATATCGGTGGAAGGTGGGTAGAGCGGATGAACAGTTCAGGCACGAGGAAAAGCGAGGTGAAAGCGGGATTATGCACATTAGTTACTAACATTGGACAATTCAATGTCCATACCATTTGGTTGTAAGGTACCAAAGCGGAATATGAGGTGGCGTTTTCACAGTTTGCATGTAGCCTCACTCAGGCAATGGAGGAGTCCCAGGACAGAAAGGTCAGTGTGGGAAGGTGAGTCACAATGGTTAGCAACGGGGAGATCCAGCAAGCCTTGGCGGGATGAGGGTAATATTTCGGCGAAACGGTCGCCGACTCTACGCTTTGTTACCCCGGTATAAAGGGAGCCATATCTGGAACACCGCATGCAGCAGATGAGATTAGAGGAGGTGCAGGTGAACATCTGTACCACCTGGAAGGGCCGACAGAGTGTGGGGGAGGGGTGTGGAGACAGATGTTACATCCCATGGGGATAACCGTTTTAACGGCACTTCCCAAGAAAGGCATTGGAGAGAGAATTGAGGGCGAGCGGGGGGGGGGGGAGGGGGGAAAAGAGAGAGAGGCAGATAGGGAGAAAAAAAGATGAAAGTGAGAGATAATGGAGAAGATGAAATGGGTAGGGATGGAGGGATAGTGAACTATCAACGGCAGAGTGGGAAGGTGAAGAGTGAGGGGAGTTCAGAGCGAGCTGGTGCGCAAAAGGGAGAGAGAAAAGGGTCAGAGAGATAAAGAGAAACGGAGGGAGTGATGCAGGAGAGTGAGAGCGAAGGGATGGGTAAGGGGGGAGAGGGTGACAGAGAAAGGGCGGCGGAGAGAGGGAGAATAGAGAGGGCATGGAAGAGAGTAACAATTCAGAGAGATGACAGCAGTAAGGATGGAGGGAGAGAGAAAGAGAGGAGGGAGATGTGCCGCATCATTCGCTGTTTTATCTACATTTCGGACAATTCTGAGGTCGCAATGTTTCTGTTCTCTGAGTGTGGTGTGTCTTTGGGTCGTTCCTCCACAGAGGTGATGAAGGCAGAGAATATTATTGCCCCCGGTCAAAGTCAGATCCATTCCAGGCAAGCGAGAGATGAATTGTTACCGGGGTCGCCGGGAGTGTGGGGGTGAGGTTGCAGTCAGTTAAGGCGCGATCATATTGAGTGGTGAAGCAGAGTGGAGTGGCCATTTTAGTGCGACGTGATCTGTTGACCTAACTCCTCAACCTGAGAACCAAGGTCGCCCATTCTACCTTCAAACTGGGCACCAGAAGTCCTGAGAGGGTCCCTGGAATTTGGGATTGCCTTTGTGACCGAAGTGGATTGAATTAAATCAGACAAGCAACATGAGGCGGAGAGTTGGACCAGATGGAGTTTGAAACAATATTCCCTTTGCTGGAACAATGCTGCTCCCAATTTCCATCCCTCAGTATCGCCACAATTCCCAGTCTTTGGAGTTTCTCAATCAATTCCCTGATTAAATCACGACCTGTCTCAGCAGGGATTTGACTTGGCTGATGTCATCTGTTTGCGAATCATTTCAAAATCTCTATTTTTAAACTCTGCTAAAACTTTACGGTCCCGGTGGTACGGAAAATGGTATAAAATGTCCGGGAATGTTCTGCCCCAGCATTTCATTCCGAAAGATTACCGGTAGTTCACGTGGACACGTCGCTGGGCAGAGAAAATGCCCCGTCAAAAACTTGTGGAATTTTACGCCGTGGAGAAAATCTTGTACGTCATCATTGCTGCCGTTGGAGTCCCTGGTAAGTGAGCAGAACAATTCAAGTTTTATATCTCCGTCTGTTAACCGGTGTTGACCTGATTCTGATCGTGTTACAATATTCCCAACTGATGATCGTTGTGCAAGAATATGTGAATTATATCAAGTGTATCCTCTCATTGAAATATCTTTGAATTAACGCTGTGATTTTTCTTACATTCAGACAGCCGAAACTAACCCTCTCTTTCTCCCACTGCGGGACCCACTAGAATGTTGTTCTTGCCTTCAGTGGGACCTTGCCCTGAGTTGTCCCAGTGCTCGGGACAGGCAGCTCTCCGGGACGGTGTGACAGGGAGGGTTTACATTGTGAAGTTCACTGTGTCTGAGGTATTGATCAGAGTGAACACCCGCTCCTGTGGACACGTCTCACTGTGGAGTCTGTCACAGTCGGATTCATCCGCCTGTTGGTCAATAATTGGATCGATCTCCTGAACCGGTGCCGCGGATCTAGCGGCGTGTGTTGTTACCGAACTGAGGAATGAACCCATTAACGGAACCACTCTGCTGCCGGATCCTAAGTTGTCCCTGCCTTCTCTCTGAACCATCCTCGTCCCCATCAGATGCCGAGTTCCCCGAGCCCCGGTTAAACGCGGCCGGTCACGGTTAAGTCTGTCAAACCGGCCCCATCAGAGACTGTGAGCGGGGTTAACTGTAGACAGGACCATTCCGCCTATTGTAGCGGGCGGCTGCTCGTTCCCTCCCCTCCCTTTACACCGCCCGTCTCCTTATCTCCTCTCCCCTGAAGCAGGCAGGTCGGGCACAGTCGGAGCCGGGTCTGACATTGTTAAACCTGCAGCCGCGCACCGACTCCAACACTCCTGATCTCCAGCTGAAAGTGGAGCCTGTGTTCAGCCCCGGAGACCATGTTCAGTAATGCCCAGTGTCCGCTCCCCTTCTCTTTCCGCAGTGAATTTAGTGGCGATTGTGATCTTGTCCCGGGAAAGTGCGGCCTCTCCACCTGCACCACTCGCTACCTGGTGGCCATGGCAGCGGCCGATCTACTCGCCCTGATCACCGAGGTCATTTTCTATAATATCCGATACCATTACTTTTATTGGAGTTTCCTGACCATCACCCCTGTGTGCAGTGTTAACGATGTACTGAGGTATTCAGCTACAGACTGTTCTGTCTGGTTCACCGTCACTTTCACCTTTGATCGCTTGTCGCCATTTGTTGCCAGAAGCTGAAAACTAAATATTGCACCGGGAAAACTGCGGCTGCGGTTCTCGCAACAGCCGGCGTTCTGCTGTGTCTGAAAAATGTTCCCCGCTACTTCACACTGGAACTCCTGACAACCATCGACAATGTCCCGTGGGGCTGTTACCTGGTGGACAGTTATTACACTGACCCGGGTGGGTGGCATTTGACTGGATCGACACGGTTTTAACTCCGTTCCTCCCTTTCGCTGTGATCCTGCTGCTCAACGCTCTGACAGTCCGGCACATTTTAGTGGCCAGTCGGGTCCGTCAGGGGCTGAGGGGTGAGAGCAAGGGGGAGAAGCGCAGTGACCCGGAGATGGAGAGCAGGAGGAGGTCTGTGGTTTTACTCTTCACCATCTCCGGCAGCTTCATCCTCCTGTGGATGACGCTGGTTGTAAACTTCGTCTATTATCAGATCACAGGGATTGGAACTGATGGGAATGCATCTCAATGGATCTTTCACTACGTCGGGTTTGTGCTTTGTGCTGAGGAATCTCAGCTGCTGCACCAACACATTTATTTACGCGGCGACCCAGTCCAGGTTCAGGGAGCAGGTGAAGAGCGCGGTGAAATATCCGCTCACCTCAGCGCTGCGGCTCATTAATAAACCCGCGCCCTGAGCGCATCCCAGAGGGCGGCCGCAGTCTCTCCGCTCCGGGCTCCGGCTCCTCACATTCACCGCCGCATCTTCCAGCTGTCAGTCCCGGGCGGATGATCCATCGCCGGCCCCGCTCCGGGACCCCCAGCCCCTCACATTCACCCAATCGCCCCCTTGCTCAAAGATGCAGATTAA